>NC_042969.1:72667780-72699099 GCF_901001165.1 Salmo trutta
TATCATATATGCCTAGTCACCTTACCTCTATAAATATCTACCTCTATCACTCCAGTACCCCTGTCACCTTATCCCTATTCATATCTACCTCTATCACTCCAGTATCCCTGTCACCTTATCCCTATACATATTGTCGTGTCTTTGGCTATGCCGGATTAAGTGATATGACATGCTAACTTATAAAATGATTTCTCTGTAATTAATATTACCTGATTAAGCTAATCATGTAAATGTAATTAACTAGAAAGTCGGGGCACCACGGAAGAACGTTTATAGAGCTGTTATCTTCCGAATAAACTCTTAAAATACTTAGTAATATTTTACATCGATATTAACCCTTATCTTATTTTCAGTCTCATAATGAAAGTTGTAAATTCTTGGTTATCTTCACGAACCCTGGCTAACAAGTTGAATCAGCAATACCAAATTGGGTTTAATTATTTATTTACTAAATACCTAAACTTATCACACAGAATTACAAATACACCGAATACAAATGATGTCATACATGACGGCTGGTTACACAAAGGAAAGGGGGTTGGGCTTGAATGAAAGAGCGGGAAGATTTAGGAACAAAGAAACAGCAGCTATGCTATCGTAAATACATTATCTTATGCATTCTAAATTACCGCCCATTTGGAAAAGGAAAATGCAATAAATATTTACTCTGAGCTGTGCTTCGGTAGATTGGTCGTAGATGCTGGCTGGGTTGGCCAACAGATCTTCCGGTCCTTGGAAGAAAGTCTCTGGTGGTAAATTGGATACGTGGTGGTATCTTCGTCCGTCTGTTAGACTGGATCCGTCGTCCGTCCTTTCCTAGCCCACGTCGACAGCGGCCGCTGCTAACTCAATGGCTAGGAAGTATCACTTCTGTAGTGAATAAGCTCAAAGTTCATACCAGTTCATACCATAGCTCACAACAAAGGCTGGCTTAGTTCTGTTCTTGACATGTGTCCTTCTAACGTAGAGGCTGCAGACCTCACGTACTGGAACTACTGGTTATCTTTTCGTCAAAGGCTTATATAGTGGAGAGGGGGGCAGGATGTGTTTCATCGTTTATAACCCCTCCTCTTCACAGGGGTGGGCCACTGATCAAGCAGGGCACTTTCCTTATGAAAACCCAAATCTCTCATTTGGAAGCTAAAATTACATTTAATCTCCTAACAAACAATTTCAATATCAAACATTTCAATTGCATAACAATTCCATGTGACTCTGATAACTAGAGGGTGTATACTTTCCCAGGTACAGTTTATGTCATCCTGTCATCAGTCATAATGTCACAGATAACAATGAACTGACATCCATACTCATTACGTTATCAAGCATATTTCCAACTGGTTTTATTACCAAAATATGGTTCCTTTCCCCATTTGTTTGATGTTCCCAGACTCTCTATATTTAACAGGACAGCAGTCCTTCAGTAGGGTCAGTAAGAGAGGGGAAGGGAGAAAGGTATTTATGGGGGGGGTCATAAACCTTACCCACAGGCCAACGTCATGACAATATCTACCTCTATCACTCCAGTATCCCTGTCACCTTATCCCTATACATATCTACCTCTATCACTCCAGTATCCCTGTCACCTTATCCCTATACATATCTACCTCTATCACTCCAGTATCCCTGTCACCTTATCCCTATACATATCTACCTCTATCACTCCAGTATCCCTGTCACCTTATCCCTATACATATCTACCTCTATCACTCCAGTATCCCTGTCACCTTATCCCTATACATATCTACCTCTATCACTCCAGTATCCCTGTCACCTTTTCCCTATACATATCTACCTCTGTTACTCCAGTATCCCTGCACATTGTTAATATGGACTTGGAACTGACCCTGTATATAGTATGCTTACTTACTTTCTTGTGTTTTTGTTCTACCTTATGATATTTTTTGTATCACATTGTTACATTGATATTGATTACCGCATTGTTGGGTTTAGAGCTTGCAAGAAAGGCATTTCACTGTACTTGTGCACGTGATATTAAAACTTGAACCACTTATGGTAGATTTTGGAGTGGTGCCTGAGACAGTGATTTCCACCACCATCAACAAAACACAAAATGATGGAATGTATCGAGAAAAGATGAGGTTCTATCCCTGCAGTAGAATTCCAGACAGTAGTAGAATCTATGCCACGGCGCGTTGAAGCATTTCTGGTGGCTCGTGGTGGCCCAACGCCCTATTAACACACTTTGTTGGTGTTTTCTTTATTATGGCAATGCTTTCAGAAAGTTTTCACACCCCTTGACTTGCCACATTTTATTGTGTTACAGCCTGAATTTAAAATGTATAAAAAATATTTTTTGGGTCACACACAATACACCCTGATGTAAAAGTGGAATTATGTTTTTTTACATTTTTACAAATTAATAATCAATGAAAAGCTGAAATGTCTTAAGTCAATAAGTATTCAACCCCTTTGTTATGGCAAAAGTAAATAAGTTCATGAGTAAACGTTTGCTTAACAAGTCACATAATAAGTTACATGTACTCACTCTGTGTGCAATAATAGTGTGTAACATGATTGATTTTTTAATGACTACCACATCGCTGTACCTCACACATACAATTATCTGTAAGGTCCCTCAGTCAAGCAGTGAATTTCAAACACAGATTCGACCACAAAGACCAGGGAGGTTTTCCAATGCCTCACAGAGAAGGGCACCTATTGGTAGATGGCAAAAAACACAATTTAATATCCCTTTGAGCATGGTGAAGTTATTAATTACACTTTGGATGTGTATCAATACACCCAGTCATTAGAAAAATACAGGCGTCCTTCCTCACTAATTTGCAGGATAGGAAGGAAACTTCTCAGGGATTTCACCATGAGGCCAATGGTGACTTTAAAACAGTTACAGAGTTTAATGGCTGTAATAGCAGAAAACGGAGGATGGATCAACAACATTGTAGTTACTCCACAATACTAACCTAATTGACAGAGGGAAAAGAAGGAAGCCTCTACAGAATAAAAATATTCTAGAACATGCATCCTGTTTGCAACAATGCACTAAAGTAATACTGCAAATAATGTGGCAAAGCAAGTAACTTTTTTGTCCTGAATACAAAGTATTATGTCTGGGGAAAATCCAATACAGTACACCACTCTACATATTTTCAAGCATAACGGTGGCTGCATCATGTTATGGGTATGCTTGTAATCGTTAAGGAATGGAGTTTTTCAGGATAAAAAGAAGCACTAGAGATTTTTTTCCCCATGTATTTAACCCTTATTCTACCAGGGAAGGTGACTGAGAACACATTTTCACATTTACAGCAACAACCTGGGGAACAGTTACAGAGGAGGGGGGGATGAATGAGCCAATTGTAAGCTGGGGATGATTAGGTAACCTTGATGGTATGAGAGCCAGATTGGGAATTTAGCCAGGACACAGGGGTTAACACCCCTACGATACGTGCCATGGGATCTTTTAGTGAGAACAGAGTCAGGACACCTGTCCCATCCGACTTCCACACAGGGTGACTAGTTGAAAGGGTGCCTCCTACACTCCCTCCAACACTCCCTCCACCACTTCCAGCAGCATCTGGTCTCCCATCCAGGGACTGACCAGGACCAACCCCGCTTAGCTTCAGAAGTAATCCATCAGTGGGATGCAGGGTGGTATGCTGCTTGCCTAGAGGCAAAATCCTAGAGGAAAACCTGGTTCAGTCTGCTTTCCTCCAGACACTTTGGAGATTAATTCACCTTTCAGCAGGACAATAACCTAAAACACAAGGCCAAATCTACACTGGAGTTGCTTACCAAGAAGACAGTGAATGTTCCTGAGGGGCCAAGTTGCAGTTTTGACTTAAATCTATTTTAAACTCTATGGCAAGACTTGAAAATGTTTGTCTAGCAATGTTCAACAACCAATTTGACAGAGCTTGAAGAATTTTGACAAGAATAATGGGCAAATGTTGCACATTCCAGGTGTGGATGTTGCACAACCCAGAAAGCTGCAATCGCTGCCAAAGGTGCTTCTACGAAGTGTTGACTCAGGGGTGTGAATTCTTACGTAAATTAGATATTTCGGTATTTCATTTTTACATTTTAATTTTTTATTATTATATTTTTTTGGGGGTGGGGGGCGGGTATTTTCAATACATTTGCAAACTTTTCGAAAAAATATGTTTTCACTTTTTCATTATGGGGTAGTGTGTGTAGATGGGTGAGAAATATATTTTTAATACATTTTGAATTCAGGCTGTAACACAACAAAATTTGGAATACGTCCAGGGGTATAAATACTTTCTGAAGGCACTGTGTATATGATTAAACAAAAGCAGATCCCCCTCTAGCTCTGTAGCCAGTTCAATAAACATGTGGCTCTGTGCTCCACATCATGGTACCACAATGACATAATTTCCTCAAGGATTCTACTCCTCAAGGTCAAGACCAATGTTGTCCTATAGATACATTTCACTCTCCCCACCAATCCATGCTAAGCCCATTCTGTTATCAGTACCATTCCATGCTGTATACACAAGGTGCTCCCGCCATTCAACATGCTTCTGCCCACAATGTCCAGAGACATACATAAGACCCCTATTCATACATGCACAAATGCTCACACCCCATTAGATTGACCCTATTACGGTTGTTTTATTCACTAGGAATTGAATTGCCTGCCTCCCCCTCTAACCCCTCTAGCCCTTCTAGCCCTGCCCTCTAGCCCTTCTAGCCCTGCCCTCTAGCCCTTCTAGCCCTTCCCTCTAGCCCTTCTAGCCCTGCCCTCTAGCCCCTCTAGCCCTTCCCTCTAGCCCTTCTAGCCCTGCCACTCTAGCCCCCTCTAGCCCTTCCCTCTAGCCCCTCTAGCCCTTCCCTCTAGCCCTTCTAGCCCTTCCCTCTAGCCCTGCCACTCTAGCCCCCTCTAGCCCTTCCCTCTAGCCCTGCCACTCTAGCCCCCTCTAGCCCTTCCCTCTAGCCCTGCCACTCTAGCCCTGCCCCTCTAGCCCTCTAGCCCTGCCACTCTAGCCCCCTCTAGCCCTTCCCTCTAGCCCTCTAGCCCTGCCCTCTAGCCCTGCCCCTCTAGCCCCCTCTAGCCCTTCCCTCTAGCCCTTCTAGCCCCCTCTAGCCCTTCACTCTAGCCCTTCTAGCCCTGCCCTCTAGCCCCTCTAGCCCTGCCCCTCTAGCCCCCTCTAGCCCTTCCCCTCTAGCCCCCTCTAGCCCTTCCCTCTAGCCCTTCCCTCTAGCCCTTCTAGCCCTGCCCCTCTAGCCCCCTCTAGCCCTTCCCTCTAGCCCTTCTAGCCCTGCCACTCTAGCCCCCTCTAGCCCTTCCCTCTAGCCATTCTAGCCCTGCCCTCTAGGCCTGTCACTAGCCCCCTCTAACCCTGCCCTCTAGCCCTTCTAGCCCTGCCCTCTAGCCCCTCTAGCCCTGCCCCTCTAGCCCTCCCCCCTCTAACCCTTTCCCCCATCATGTGATGTGTTGATATGGATCTGGCCAGGCGTTTTAGGGGATGACTAAGAGGAAAGGGTTACAGAACAAAGAGGGTCTGTGTGGTCTGATAACACTGCTGGTAGTGAGCCTAGCTGGAGACGTGCTTGTGTTTATCTCCCCCTCTTATCTCCAGGCCTTATCTGGCTTTAGAGGGGAGGCTTCTCTCTAAAGCAGAGGACTTTCCAAAGACTCTGGCAGGCTCCACAGTAAAACCTGCTTGCCTGTTTTTCCTTTTTTTTACACTATCTACACAATAGAGCTCACCATGCACACACGCACACAGGCACACATGCATAGGCACACATGAACACCCACAGGCACATATCGCAATATACTTTATTTTTTACGATATTTTATCGGTTTGTAAAAATTGTATACAAATAATGTATATACAGCACTAGTCAAACATTTGGACACCTCCTCATTCAAGGGTTTTACTTTATTTTGACAATAGTGAAGACATCTTAACTATGAAATAACACATATGGAATCATGTGGTAACCAAAAAAGTGTTAAACAAATCAAAATATATTTTAGATTTTAGATTCTTCAAAGTAGCCACCCTTTGCCTTGATGACAGCTTTGCACACTCTTGGCATTCTCTCAACCAGTTTCACCTGGAATGCTTTTCCAACAGTCTTGAAGGAGTTCCCACATATGCTGAGCACTTGTCTGCTTTTCCTTCACTCTGCGGTCCAACTCATCCCACACCATCTCAATCGGGTTGAAGTCGGGTGATTGTGGAGGCCAGGTCATCTGATGCAGCACTCCATCACTCGTCTTCTTGGTCAAATAGCCCTTACACAGCCTGGAGGTGTGTTGGGTCATTGTCCTGTTGAAAAACAAATGATAGTTCCACTAAGCACAAACCAGATGGGATGGCGTATCGCTGCAAAATGCTGTGGTAGCCATGCTGGTTAAGTGTGCCTTGACTTCTAAATAAATCATTGACAGTGTCACCAGCAAAGCACCGACACACCATCACACCTCCTCCTCCATGCTTCACGGAGGGAACCACACATGCGGAGATCATCCGTTCACTTGCTCTGCGTCTACAAAGACACGGGAGTTGGAACCCAAAATCTCAAATTTGGACTCATCAGATTTCCACCAGTCTAATGCCCATTGCTCGTGTTTCTTACCCCTATCTTGTCACAACACAACTGATTGGCTCTATCGCATTAAGAAGGAAAAAAAATCCACAAATTAACTTTTAACAAGGCACACCTGTTAATTGAAATGCATTCCAGGTGACTTCTCATGAAGCTGGTTGAGAGAATGCCAAGAGTGTGCAAAGCTGTCATCAAGGTAAAGGGTGGCTACTTTGAAGAATCTCAAAGTGTTTAACACTTTTTTGGTTACTAGAATTCCGTATGTGTTATTTCATAGTTTTGATGTCTTCACAATTTTTCTACAATGTTGTAGAAAATAGTAAAAATTAAGAAAAACCCTAGAATGAGTAAGTGTGTCCAAACGTTTGATTGGTACTGTATATTTTTTATTGTAGTAGCGTAAGGTAACACTAGTCGGCTGTACCTGCACCAAAACTCCGCTATTTAAATCCTATAGCTTGTTCTTCATCTTCTTTTTAAATAATGAGCTAAAATATGCTGGAGACAGTCAAGTTCACATGTGTACACAGGAGTGTGTCACCACTCCATGTTAGCAGCCTAATGATAACACCATCATGTCCCAAAGTGGTGTGCTGTGTGTTTCTACTGTGTCGACTGTTTCTTCTGCTTAGCGTCAGGGGGTTTGCTCTGTACTGTGGAGGTACGGTTCATATGTAGGCTACAAAGTCACACGAGTCAGACAGCTCTACTCATTTTTTAAATAATTTCCTTCATTTGAGTCATTTCAATAAATGGTTTTAAAACAATATTTTCAAAAGTGTTGTCATTTGAATAAATGCTGCTGTTTAGAACATAGTGATTTGAATGCCATGCGAAGTCTGACCTTTGCCACTCACACATACATTAGCACCATACATAATTCATGAGCTCCATGAACTCATATTCCCAGGGTCCTATGCTCCACTCAGAATTCAGGGGCCCCTCTCCTCTGTAGTTCTGGTTAAGTGTGAAACAGTTAGGAACACTCCCACAGGGCATGCTTGGTGGCCATAGCTACGAGCTAGTGGAACAGGGGCTCTCAGGGTGTTTCAAGGAACCTGACTCTCTCTACAGACTGATATTGGAGGTTGGAGGGAGGGAGGGAGGGATGGACAGATAGAGAGGGGGAGAGCGAGAGGAGTGGTGGGGTCCGGCTCAGGTTGAAAGTGTTTTATCTTGTGCTAGTAACATTTAACGTGGAGGAAAAGGCCTGTTTATTCTCGTCTGGCTGTGTGCTTGGTTTGATTGGAGTGCGGGGCACCTGGGTCAGCAACACAACTATCACGGCTATTAAGAATACGACTGACTGGTAATCTTCCAGCTAGATAGTCAGACAATGGCGGTAAGGGCAAACCATTTCCATGATGGAGAGAGAATAAAATACCCTTCCATTCCCTGCACTTTTAAAGTGAGACAGACATTGATGTTTCACAATTGCCATCGCTGCTGTAGTTTTGCAGCAGATGCGTTTCACTCCAATCCATTCGGTGTGGAACGTGTATGATTGTCCTTTTGTTTCGCTCTGTCTGTACTGTTGGTCCTCTCCGCTCATCCCCCCTCCATTACCCTAGCTGTTAAACAGGGTCCAGAAGGTTACATTTAGAAAAGCCTGCCAGTAATTGTCCAGTTCCCCTCAGTGAATTGACTGGCACACAAACCGCCATTGTATTGGCGAAGCAAAGAGCCATTAAAAAATTCTGAATCTGAGGATAGTGTTTGAATGGATATGTCACATCAAGGTAAACACTGTGCTTTGGCTATTCAGAGAGGCAGGAGAGCGCCCCTATTCACACTCATATCGCTGCTATTCAGAGAGGCAGGAGAGCGCCCCTATTCACACTCATATCGCTGCTATTCAGAGAGGCAGGAGAGCGCCCCTATTCACACTCATATTGCTGCTATTCAGAGAGGCAGGAGAGCGCCCCTATTCACACTCATATCGCTGCTATTCAGAGAGGCAGGAGAGCGCCCCTATTCACACTCATATCGCTGCTATTCAGAGAGGCAGGAGAGCGCCCCTATTCACACTCATATCGCTGCTATTCAGAGAGGCAGGAGAGCGCCCCTATTCACACTCATATCGCTGCTATTCAGAGAGGCAGGAGAGCTCCCCTATTCACACTCATATCGCTGCTATTCAGAGAGGCAGGAGAGCGCCCCTATTCACACTCATATCGCTGCTATTCAGAGAGGCAGGAGAGCGCCCCTATTCACACTCATATCGCTGCTATTCAGAGAGGCAGGAGAGCGCCCCTATTCACACTCATATCGCTGCTATTCAGAGAGGCAGGAGAGCGCCCCTATTCACACTCATATCGCTGCTATTCAGAGAGGCAGGAGAGCGCCCCTATTCACACTCATATCGCTGCTATTCAGAGAGGCAGGAGAGCGCCCCTATTCACACTCATATCGCTGCTATTCAGAGAGGCAGGAGAGCGCCCCTATTCACACTCATATCGCTGCTATTCAGAGAGGCAGGAGAGCCCCCCTATTCACACTCATATCGCTGCTATTCAGAGAGGCAGGAGAGCGCCCCTATTCACACTCATATCGCTGCTATTCAGAGAGGCAGGAGAGCGCCCCTATTCACACTCATATCGCTGCTATTCAGAGAGGCAGGAGAGCGCCCCTATTCACACTCATATCGCTGCTATTCAGAGAGGCAGGAGAGCGCCCCTATTCACACTCATATCGCTGCTATTCAGAGAGGCAGGAGAGCGCCCCTATTCACACTCATATCGCTGCTATTCAGAGAGGCAGGAGAGCGCCCCTATTCACACTCATATCGCTGCTATTCAGAGAGGCAGGAGAGCGCCCCTATTCACACTCATATCGCTGCTATTCAGAGAGGCAGGAGAGCTCCCCTATTCACACTCATATCGCTGCTATTCAGAGAGGCAGGAGAGCTCCCCTATTCACACTCATATCGCTGCTATTCAGAGAGGCAGGAGAGCGCCCCTATTCACACTCATATCGCTGCTATTCAGAGAGGCAGGAGAGCGCCCCTATTCACACTCATATCGCTGCTATTCAGAGAGGCAGGAGAGCGCCCCTATTCACACTCATATCGCTGCTATTCAGAGAGGCAGGAGAGCGCCCCTATTCACACTCATATCGCTGCTATTCAGAGAGGCAGGAGAGCGCCCCTATTCACACTCATATCGCTGCTATTCAGAGAGGCAGGAGAGCGCCCCTATTCACACTCATATCGCTGCTATTCAGAGAGGCAGGAGAGCGCCCCTATTCACACTCATATCGCTGCTATTCAGAGAGGCAGGAGAGCTCCCCTATTCACACTCATATCGCTGCTATTCAGAGAGGCAGGAGAGCGCCCCTATTCACACTCATATCGCTGCTATTCAGAGAGGCAGGAGAGCGCCCCTATTCACACTCATATCGCTGCTATTCAGAGAGGCAGGAGAGCGCCCCTATTCACACTCATATCGCTGCTATTCAGAGAGGCAGGAGAGCGCCCCTATTCACACTCATATCGCTGCTATTCAGAGAGGCAGGAGAGCGCCCCTATTCACACTCATATCGCTGCTATTCAGAGAGGCAGGAGAGCGCCCCTATTCACACTCATATCGCTGCTATTCAGAGAGGCAGGAGAGCGCCCCTATTCACACTCAAATCGCTGCTATTCAGAGAGGCAGGAGAGCGCCCCTATTCACACTCACATCGCTGCTATTCAGAGAGGCAGGAGAGCGCCCCTATTCACACTCACATCGCTGCTATTCAGAGAGGCAGGAGAGCGCCCCTATTCACACTCACATCGCTGCTATTCAGAGAGGCAGGAGAGCGCCCCTATTCACACTCATATCGCTGCTATTCAGAGAGGCAGGAGAGCGCCCCTATTCACACTCATATCGCTGCTATTCAGAGAGGCAGGAGAGCGCCCCTATTCACACTCATATCGCTACTATTCAGAGAGGCAGGAGAGCTCCCCTATTCACACTCATATCGCTGCTATTCAGAGAGGCAGGAGAGCGCCCCTATTCACACTCATATCGCTGCTATTCAGAGAGGCAGGAGAGCGCCCCTATTCACACTCATATCGCTGCTATTCAGAGAGGCAGGAGAGCGCCCCTATTCACACTCATATCGCTGCTATTCAGAGAGGCAGGAGAGCGCCCCTATTCACACTCATATCGCTGCTATTCAGAGAGGCAGGAGAGCGCCCCTATTCACACTCATATCGCTGCTATTCAGAGAGGCAGGAGAGCGCCCCTATTCACACTCATATCGCTGCTATTCAGAGAGGCAGGAGAGCGCCCCTATTCACACTCATATCGCTGCTATTCAGAGAGGCAGGAGAGCTCCCCTATTCACACTCATATCGCTGCTATTCAGAGAGGCAGGAGAGCTCCCCTATTCACACTCATATCGCTGCTATTCAGAGAGGCAGGAGAGCGCCCCTATTCACACTCATATCGCTGCTATTCAGAGAGGCAGGAGAGCGCCCCTATTCACACTCATATCGCTGCTATTCAGAGAGGCAGGAGAGCTCCCCTATTCACACTCATATCGCTGCTATTCAGAGGCAGGAGAGCTCTCCTATTCACACTCATATCGCTGCTATTCAGAGAGGCAGGAGAGCGCCCCTATTCACACTCATATCGCTGCTATTCAGAGACGGAGACTGTCAGCCGGGTGAGTCATCATTGTCTCTGCCTCGAAACGTCCATTCTCTCTGTCTAGCAGTATTAAGTAGTGTGCTTGGTAAACTAGTGTAGCTAGCTGGAAAATATATACCGGTCATCACAGCTGCGTGTGTGTGTGTGTGTTGGATGTTCGGATGTGTGACATGTATGTGTGTGAAAGATCCGTTGCAGCCTATTCCTCCACTCTTGACACTCATGTGAGGGTATTCAGCGGTGTCCTTCAGTGTGTGGCGAGGTGACTGATAAAATGACTGCTAAAAGACGTCCTCATAAAAGCTGAGTCACACGGTGCCCTCTGCCTGGAGGACAGTCCGGGTTGAAATGGAGCTCTTGGGGTGCTTCTCAGTACTATGAAGATGCTTCCTGTCCTCATCCTGACATGTGAGTCTGTGTCTGTATGTCTGTTTGATCTTCTTTTCTAAATATTTTAACATCGGCTACTGATGAAACCCAATGAAACAGTTCCTGCTGTGAATGGATGTTTTAAGACATAAAACAAAATGCCAACTACATCCGACAGAAAACCAACATGACGTCTGATAAAGATTACACAATGCGTAGAACAGTGTAATATTTTATATTTCCAACATGTTAAACATTTAAGGTGATTGGTTTTGTTCATGAAACACAATTCTTTATAATGTAGCACTGTCACAATACAGCAGCTACTAACAATAATGATCAATAACAAACACAATGGCTCTGCTGCATGTGATCAATAGAAATCAAATGCACTTCAACTTCACAGATTTCTCTGTGGTGATTGGACATGTCCCTTAAAGCACAATCAAAGTAGAGCAGAGAGAATTTGACGGTGCTAGGGGAGAGTGTATAGTGACGGTGCTAGGGGAGAGTGTATAGTGACGGTGCTAGGGGAGAGTGTATAGTGACGGTGCTAGGGGAGAGTGTATAGTGACGGTGCTAGGGGAGAGTGTATAGTGACGGTGCTAGGGGAGAGTGTATAGTGACGGTGCTAGGAGGGGAGAGTGTATAGTGACGGTGCTAGGGGGAGAGTGTATAGTGACGGTGCTAGGGGAGAGTGTATAGTGACGGTGCTAGGGGAGAGTGTATAGTGACGGTGCTAGGGGAGAGTGTATAGTGACGGTGCTAGGGGAGAGTGTATAGTGACGGTGCTAGGGGAGAGTGTATAGTGACGGTGCTAGGGGAGAGTGTATAGTGACGGTGCTAGGGGAGAGTGTATAGTGACAGGGCTAGGGGAGAGTGTATAGTGACAGGTGCTAGGGGAGAGTGTATAGTGACGGTGCTAGGGGAGAGTGTATAGTGACGGTGCTAGGGGAGAGTGTATAGTGACGGTGCTAGGGGAGAGTGTATAGTGACGGTGCTAGGGGAGAGTGTATAGTGACGGTGCTAGGGGAGAGTGTATAGTGACGGTGCTAGGGGAGAGTGTATAGTGACGGTGCTAGGGGAGAGTGTATAGTGACGGTGCTAGGGGAGAGTGTATAGTGACGGTGCTAGGGGAGAGTGTATAGTGGACGGTGCTAGGGGAGAGGGTATAGTGACGGTGCTAGGGGAGGAGTGTATAGTGACGGTGCTAGGGGAGAGTGTATAGTGACGGTGCTAGGGGAGAGTGTATATTGACGTTTTAGGGGAGAGTGTATAGTGACGGTGCTACGGGAGAGTGTATAGTGACGGTGCTAGGGGAGAGTGTATAGTGACGGTGCTAGGGGAGAGTGTATAGTGACGGTGCTAGGGGAGAGTGTATAGTGACAGTGCTAGGGGAGAGTGTATAGTGACGGTGCTAGGGGAGAGTGTATAGTGACGGTGCTAGGGGAGAGTGTATAGTGACGGTGCTAGGGGAGAGTGTTATAGTGACGGTGCTAGGGGAGAGTGTATAGTGACGGTGCTAGGGGAGAGTGTATAGTGACAAGTGCTAGGGAGAGAGTGTATAGTGACGGTGCTAGGGGAGAGTGTATAGTGACGGTGCTAGGGGAGAGTGTATAGTGACAGGCTAGGGAGAGTGTATAGTGACGGTGCTAGGGGAGAGTGTATAGTGACGGTGCTAGGGGAGAGTGTATAGTGACGGTGCTAGGAGGGGAGAGTGTATAGTGACGGTGCTAGGGGAGAGTGTATAGTGACGGTGCTAGGGGAGAGTGTATAGTGACGGTGCTAGGGGAGAGTGTATATTGACGGTGCTAGGGGAGAGTGTATAGTGACGGTGCTAGGGGAGAGGGTATACGTGACGGTGCTAGGGGAGAGTGTATAGTGACGGTGCTAGGGGAGAGTGTATAGTGACGGTGCTAGGGGAGAGTGTATAGTGACGGTGCTAGGGGAGAGTGTATATTGACGTGTTAGGGGAGAGTGTATAGTGACGGTGCTACGGGAGAGTGTATAGTGACGGTGCTAGGGGAGAGTGTATAGTGACGGTGCTAGGGGAGAGTGTATAGTGACGGTGCTAGGGGAGAGTGTATAGTGACAGTGCTAGGGGAGAGTGTATAGTGACGGTGCTAGGGGGAGAGTGTATAGTGACGGTGCTAGGGGAGAGTGTATAGTGACAGTGCTAGGGGAGAGTGTATAGTGACGGTGCTAGGGGAGAGTGTATAGTGACGGTGCTAGGGGAGAGTGTATAGTGACGGTGCTAGGGGAGAGTGTATAGTGACGGTGCTAGGGGAGAGTGTATAGTGACGGTGCTAGGGGAGAGGAGAGTGTATAGTGACGGTGCTAGGGGAGAGGGTATAGTGACGGTGCTAGGGGAGAGTGTATAGTGACGGTGCTAGGGGAGAGTGTATAGTGACGGTGCTAGGGGAGAGTGTATAGTGACAGGGCTAGGGGAGAGTGTATAGTGACGGTGCTAGGGGAGAGTGTATAGTGACGGTGCTAGGAGGGGAGAGTGTATAGTGACGGTGCTAGGGGAGAGTGTATAGTGACGGTGCTAGGGGAGAGTGTATAGTGACGGTGCTAGGGGAGAGTGTATAGTGACGGTGCTAGGGGAGAGTGTATAGTGACGGTGCTAGGGGAGAGGGTATAGTGACGGTGCTAGGGGAGAGTGTATAGTGACGGTGCTAGGGGAGAGTGTATAGTGACGGTGCTAGGGGAGAGTGTATAGTGACGGTGCTAGGGGAGAGTGTATATTGACGTGTTAGGGGAGAGTGTATAGTGACGGTGCTAGGGGAGAGTGTATAGTGACGGTGCTAGGGGAGAGTGTATAGTGACGGTGCTAGGGGAGAGTGTATAGTGACGGTGCTAGGGGAGAGTGTATGATGTGAGTGACAGTGCTAGGGGAGAGTGTATAGTGACGTGTTAGGGGAGAGTGTATAGTGACGGTGCTAGGGGAGAGTGTATAGTGACGGTGCTAGGGGAGAGTGTATAGTGACGGTGCTAGGGGAGAGTGTATAGTGACGGTGCTAGGGGAGAGTGTATGATGTGAGTGACAGTGCTAGGGGAGAGTGTATAGTGACAGTGCTAGGGGAGAGTGTATAGTGACGGTGCTAGGGGAGAGTGTATAGTGACGGTGCTAGGGGAGAGTGTATAGTGACGGTGCTAGGGGAGAGTGTATAGTGACGGGGCTAGGGGAGAGTGTATAGTGACGGGGCTAGGGGAGAGTGTATAGTGACGGTGCTAGGGGAGAGTGTATAGTGACGGTGCTAGGGGAGAGTGTATAGTGACGGTGCTAGGGGAGAGTGTATAGTGACGGTGCTAGGGGAGAGTGTATAGTGACGGTGCTAGGGGAGAGTGTATAGTGACGATGCTAGGGGAGAGTGTATAGTGACGGTGCTAGGGGAGAGTGTATAGTGACGGTGCTAGGGGAGAGTGTATAGTGACGGTGCTAGGGGAGAGTGTATAGTGAAGGTGCTAGGGGAGAGTGTATGATGTGAGTGACAGTGCTAGGGGAGAGTGTATAGTGACAGTGCTAGGGGAGAGTGTATGATGTGAGTGACAGTGCTAGGGGAGAGTGTATAATCTGAGTGATAGTGCTAAGGGAGAGTGTATGATGTGAGTGACAGTGCTAGGGGAGAATGTATGATGTGAGTGACAGTGCTAGGGGAGAGTGTATAATCTGAGTGACAGTGCTAGGGGAGAGTGTATAGTGACAGTGCTAGGGGAGAGTGTATGATGTGAGTGACAGTGCTAGGGGAGAGTGTATAATCTGAGTGACAGTGCTAAGGGAGAGTGTATGATGTGAGTGACAGTGCTAGGGGAGAATGTATGATGTGAGTGACAGTGCTAGGGGAGAGTGTATAATCTGAGTGACAGTGCTAGGGGAGAGTGTATAATCTGAGTGACAGTGCTAGGGGAGAGTGTATAATCTGAGTGACAGTGCTAGGGGAGAGTGTATAATCTGAGTGACAGTGCTAAGGGAGAGTGTATGATGTGAGTGACAGTGCTAGGGGAGAGTGTATAATCTGAGTGACAGTGCTAGGGGAGAGTGTATAATCTGAGTGACAGTGCTAGGGAAGAGTGTATAATCAGAGTGACAGTGCTAGGGGAGAGTGTCTAATCTGAGTGACAGTGCTTGGGGAGAGTGTATAATCTGAGTGACAGTGCTTGGGGAGAGTGTCTAATCTGAGTGACAGTGCTAGGGGAGAGTGTATAATCTGAGTGACAGTGCTAGGGGAGAGTGTATAATCAGAGTGACAGTGCTAGGGGAGAGTGTATAATCAGAGTGACAGTGCCAGGGGAGAGTGTATAATCAGAGTGACAGTGCTAGGGGAGAGTGTATAATCAGAGTGACAGTGCTAGGGGATAGTGTATAATCTGAGTGACAGTGCTAGGGGAGAGTGTCTAATCAGAGTGACAGTGCTAGGGGAGAGTGTATAATCAGAGTGACAGTGCTAGGGGAGAGTGTATGATCAGAGTGACAGTGCTAGGGGAGAGTGTATAATCTGAGTTACAGTGCTAGGGGAGAGTGTCTAATCTGAGTGACAGTGTTTGGGCAGAGTGTCTAATCTGAGTGACAGTGCTAGGGGAGAGTGTATAATCTGAGTGACAGTGCTAGGGGAGAGTGTATAATCAGAGTGACAGTGCTAGGGGAGAGTGTATAATCAGAGTGACAGTGCTAGGGGAGAGTGTATGATCAGAGTGACAGTGCTAGGGGAGAGTGTCTAATCTGAGTGACAGTGCTTGGGGAGAGTGTCTAATCTGAGTGACAGTGCTAGGGGATAGTGTATAATCTGAGTGACAGTGTTAGGGGAGAGTGTATAATCTGAGTGACAGTGCTAGGGGAGAGTGTATAATCTGAGTGACAGTGCTAGGGGAGAGTGTATAATCAGAGTGACAGTGCTAGGGGAGAGTGTATAATCAGAGTGAAAGTGCTAGGGGAGAGTGTATAATCAGAGTGACAGTGTTAGGGGAGAGTGTATAATCAGAGTGACAGTGCTAGGGGAGAGTGTATAATCTGAGTGACAGTGCTAGGGGAGAGTGTATAATCAGAGTGACAGTGCTAGGGGAGAGTGTATAATCAGAGTGACAGTGCTAGGGGAGAGTGTATAATCAGAGTGACAGTGCTAGGGGAGAGTGTATAATCAGAGTGACAATGCTAGGGGAGAGTGTATAATCAGAGTGACAGTGCTAGGGGAGAGTGTATAATCAGAGTGACAGTGCAAGGGGAGAGTGTATATGTGGGCCTGTAATCTGTTTATCTGGACTGGTAGTTTAGGGATGACAAGATGCAGGCCCCATATCAGCAGTAAGGACTGAATCTAATGTCACAGCACTCTAGTGACCACCACTGGGAAAGGTGTGTGAGAGCCTAGTTTGTGAGAATATTAAAGCCATTTTTCCCCTGTGAAAATCCAGTGTGTCCTATGTAGTCTACAAGACCACAAAATATCATCCGCCAAAACAGTGTGCATTATGAGAATGGTCGTGATGAGGGAAAATGCCGCTTGGAACTACAGGTTCCCTTATCTTTAACACAGGACTTGTATTTGCTTTGGGATTACAGGAAACCCACACAGAACAACAGTGGGAACATGGCTTGGATGAGCTGATTGCTGTAACGCAGCGTCTCCTTCCAGTTCTCGTCAGCTGGAGGGTGATTGGAGCTCACTTTGGGAGGGGGACTCTGGGACGTTGTGGACTCGTGTTCCCCTGCCCTGACTCGGGGTGGAGCCTTCAGAACCGCACCCCACCCCCAGCAATTACAGATTAGCTTCTCTGCCATTCCATCAGTAACACAAAAGCTCTCCAGTTGCAAAGAACAGGTTTTAACTGGGTGTTGTGGTTGATGTAGAAACGTTGTGCTTCTAAACTACAACTAAGAGACAATTTGTCTTTGTTGTTATATTCAGCCAGGCTTTGCCACAAGACTGTATCCAGGGGCTTTATTCAATGCAGTGTAACATTAAAAACAGTTTAACATGACGATCTAACGATCCCACATTCTATATGACGTATTCATGTTAGTTCTATAAACATTATACATTTCTATCTGAAAGTATTGTACAGTTTCACCCTCCTCTATAACCCCAGGGTTTTCTTCTCAGAAGCACTGTCACTGTCACCCTCCTGTGTAAAGTGACATCCCTCAGAGCATTCTCCCATTTCTGCCGACTCCCCGTCCTGTCGGAACTGTGACAGTGTTGCGGTCACTGTGCAAACATTAGAAGCGCCTCCGGGTGCCGTCGATTTGCAGTACCAGTCAAAAGTTTGGACACACCTACTCATTCCAGGGTTTCCTTTATTTTTACTATTTTCTACATTGTGGAATAATAGTGAAGACTTCCAAACTATGAAACAACGCATATGGAATCATGTAGTAACCAAAAACGTGTTAAACAAGTCAAAATATATTTTAGATTTGAGATTCTTCAAAGTAGCCACCCTTTGCACACTCTTGGCATTCTCTCAACCAGCTTCATGAGGTAGTCACCTGGAATGCATTTCAATTAATTAACAAGTGTGCCTTGTTCATTTGTTGAATTTCTTTCCTTAATGCGTTTGAGCCAATCAGTTGTGTTGTGACAAGGTAGGTGGGGTATACAGAAGATAGCCCTATTTGGTAAAATTCCAAGTCCGTATTATGGCAAGAACAAATAAGCAAAGAGAAACAACATTCCATCATTACTTTAAGACATGAAGGTCAGTCAATACATACGGAACATTTCTAAAACTTTGTGCAGTCGCAAAAACCATCAAGAGCTATGATGAAACTGGCTCTCATGAGGACCGCCACAGGAAAGGAAGACCCAGAGTTACCTCTGCTGCAGAGGACAAGTTCATTAGTTACCAGCCTCAGAAATTGCAGCCCAAATAAATGCTTCACAGAGTTCAAGTAACAGACACATTTCAACAACAACTGTTCAGAGGAGACTGTGTATATCAGGCCATTTCTGCCGACTCCCCGTCCTGTCGGAACTGTGACAGTGTTGCGGTCACTGTGCAAACATTAGAAGCGCCTCCGGGTGCCGTCGATTTGCCACCGAAGGCCTTTAAAGCCCACCAAAGGTTAGCCCAGTGTGTCTGTGGCTGAAGTTTCTTGTCCTTTTGAGAAATAACAGCAATACTTCCCCTGAGATCCCTGAGCAAATGAAATTAGATATACCTTAACCTTTCCTGGCACCATTTAAAGGGGTTATGCAAGTCCTCTCTATTAGTTAGCTGTTAATAGCCTCTTTTGGTGCTGTTTAGATTGTATTTCAGCCCAATATTAGCGTTTAACATAAAGTGTCATTGAAATATCATGGCTAATCATATGCGTGTCCCTCGTCCGTGCTTAATTGGAGGTCTAATCATAGTGACATTGACAGTAATGAGTTCAGTCACTCTAGATGACTGAGATCCCAGCTGAAGGTGTGCCATTGTCCTTCAGCCTGGGCAGCTAGTTTCCCAGTCTAACACTCCCCTGCACCCAGGGCACAATACAGCCTTTTCCATCTTGTACCCTGCTCATCCTCCAGACCGTTTTCTAGTGTGGAAGGAACATAATCCCACAAGTGCCAGACTTCGCTATAACTAGTCTTATTTTTGGTTGGTACAAGAGGTATAAATTCTGATCCCAAAGTCATAAGAGGCTATGCCCGACCGTGCATTTAACACCATCTTTTTTACCGGCTCCAGGTGTGCTTACTGTGTAAGGGTGGATTGTTCCGTTTACCCCAACCAATCATAATGGGCTTTGACCTTCATCTAGTGTTCCATGCAGGTTACTGAACCAGTCACTGGCTGAAGCAGTAGTCTCAATGCTGAGGAGCTGGGCTCACTCACTAACCAACTAGGAAGTATTTCTGGAGCTTGATTTATGACGTCTGAGTGGAGGAGAAGAGAGGGAGGGTGAAACATGGGGATGAATCATTCCCCGTGTTTAGAGTTGAAGAGCAGGGCTTTGTCAAACTGAACTGGAGGGAGTGTCTCTCAGCTCTGTGGAAAACTCTGTTATAATGATGGAACATTCTAGTTTCTTATGGCATTTCTCTTTTTTCCTACTGTGTGATCTTTTCATTTGATATTTCCTTCTGACCATTCTCTTTTGACCACTACTGTTTTTTCCTACACTAAGATTGACAATAGATTCAGATTAGTGCTCCCGAGTAGCATCGCGGTCTAAGGCACTGCATCTCAGTGCAAGAGGCGTCACTATAGCCCCTGGTTTGAATCCAGGCTGTATCACATCCGGCCGTGATTGGGAGTCCCATAGGGCTGCGCACAATTGGCCCAGCATCGTCCGGGTTTGGCCGGGGTAGGCCGTCATTGTAAATAAGAATTTGTTCTTAACTGACTTGCCTAGTTAAATAAAGGTTCAATAAATACAAAATATGTAATAATTTGTACATCTGAGTTGGCTAAATCGGCAATATTATGCTGTGCCTGTGTGTGTTACATGTAAAGTTAACTACCGTGGTTGTTGATTGGCTGAGAGAAAACACTCGTCTAAAACCTACAGAGCCGACAGTGTCCTCATTTTATCTCCAGTATTCTCTTGGAAATGGGCAAACATTAGACTTGGAAATTATGCTTGATTCAGTGGAGACACTTCACTACCTAACTAGTACCAGGAAAGGAAAGGCCTCGGAGCGACAGGCAGTCACACGGAGCGACAGGCAGCCACACGGAGCTTGATAAATATATAATGTCGTAATTATCATTAGCCGAGGTACTCAGCCGAGAGCCGGGAGATTTCAGAAACAAGTGTTTGTGATATGCCCTGGAAGAGGGATATTGTATTTTAGATGAGTTGAAAAAACAAATATCATTGACGACGTGGCATTAGAGGATTCAGTCAGATTTAGTTTGTGTCTGTTGTTGTCTGGTTGTGTTCCCAGTGCAAGGCTGCTGCAGGCCCCATGCTGGCTGAGTAAAGATGTAAAGGGAAACGCTACAGGCCTTTTCCTCTCTCTAGCTGCTGTTCTGACTGTCTGTCTGCACCAATAAATGAAGCCTCTCGGGTCGGCTCTGGGCTGAAATGCCACTTCGGATCCCCTATAGTGGCTGAACCTTCCAGGTCTTGTTATCCCCTGACCAGCTCACAATGAACCTCATCACTTCCTGTGGATATCCTCGGCTGATTGGCATGTCTAACCTTAGCTGCTGTGATTGGCTAAAAAGGGCGCGTTTCCCTCTGGTGATTGGACTGGCTTTGTGGTGGCTGTCACCACCTAGTTGATTTGATTGGCAGCCCAGCGTGAGCCCAACTGATCGGCAGTGCCGTGCCCCAGAGCACCATGCAAGCTGTTGGGAGCAGCTGCCACCGAGGGCCAGCCACTTGATGTGGAAATGGTTTTGATAAATAATATAATAGTGGTAATACCCAGCTGCTTTTGGGGTCACGTGCCCTCAGCGCCAGAGTCCGCCCCAATAATGACTTCATGGAGTCCCATGATTGGCGTATGCATTATTAACCCCGCCCCACACAAGTACACACTCATTCACACACACACACACACACACACACACACACACACACACACACACACATACACACACATAAAAACACCCCTCAGAGGTATACCCCCCACTGGGCACCATCACCGCCACAAGTGGCCTCATATGGGCAATCCAAATATCATCTTCTCCTGTTCTTCCTGTATTCCATGGCTCCGTGCGTGTCAGAACACACTCCTGTAGAACTAGCATTAGGCAGGTTGGTTGGCGAACCATGTATCCAGTCTGGTTCTGTAAGGACCATGTATCCAGTCTGGCTCTCTAAGGACCATGTATCCAGTCTGGTTCTGTAATGACCATGTATCCAGTCTGGCTCTGTAAGGACCATGTATCCAGTCTGGTTCTGTAATGACCATGTATCCAGTCTGGCTCTGTAAGGACCATGTATCCCGTCTGGTTCTGTAAGGACCATGTATCCAGTCTGGCTCTGTAAGGACCATGTATCCAGTCTGGTTCTGTAATGACCATGTATCCAGTCTGGCTCTGTAAGGACCATGTATCCAGTCTGGCTCTGTAAGGACCATGTATCCAGTCTGGCTCTGTAAGGACCATGTATCCAGTCTGGCTCTGTAATGACCATGTATTCAGTCTGGCTCTGTAATGACCATGTATCCAGTCTGGCTCTGTAAGGACCATGTATCCAGTCTGGCTCTGTAAGGACCATGTATCCAGTCTGGCTCTGTAATGACCATGTATCCAGTCTGGCTCTGTAATGACCATGTATTCATTCTGGCTCTGTAAGGACCATGTATCCAGTCTGGCTCTGTAATGACCATGTATTCAGTCTGGCTCTGTAATTACCATGTATTCAGTCTGGCTCTGTAAGGACCATGTATCCAGTCTGGCTCTGTAATGACCATGTATTCAGTCTGGCTCTGTAAGTACCATGTATCCAGTCTGGCTCTGTAATGACCATGTATTCAGTCTGGCTCTGTAATTACCATGTATTCAGTCTGGCTCTGTAAGGACCATGTATTCAGTCTGGCTCTGTAAGGACCATGTATCCAGTCTGGCTCTGTAAGGACCATGTATCCAGTCTGGCTCTGTAATGACCATGTATCCAGTCTGGCTCTGTAATGACCATGTATCCAGTCTTGCTCTGTAATGACCATGTATCCAGTCTGGCTCTGTAATGACCATGTATCCAGTCTGGCTCTGTAAGGACCATGTATCCAGTCTGGCTCTGTAAGGACCATGTATCCAGTCTGGCTCTGTAATGACCATTTATCCAGTCGCTCTGTAATGACCATGTATCCAGTCTGGCTCTGTAAGGACCATGTATCCAGTCTGGCTCTGTAAGGACCATTTATCCAGTCTAGCTCTATAAGAGCTATGTCTTCAGTCTGGCTCTGTAAGGACCATGTATCCAGTCTAGCTGTGGAGAGATAACTCTGTTGTAAGGTGCCTCTCTGAGTGATGACTAATCGCTCATTGGCCAGTTTAATGCTCCAGCTGTGCAGTAGAATGTATAGTCCTCTCTCTCTCTCCCTTTCTATTACATTTAATTGTCTCTCTTTTTTCATTATATCCATCTCTACAAAACTAAAGGATCCTTCTCTACTGAAGGGGTTCAATCCAACCTGAAACTATTCCTGGTATCTGTCTGGTGACTGATGATGCAATGGTCACCTGGTGCCAATTGCATTAAATTCTTCCAGGTTTGAATCTCAACTGCTGTATGTTACATGTACAGTACCAGTCAAAAGTTTGGACACACCTACTCATTCCAGGGTTTCCTTTATTTTTACTATTTTCTACATTGTGGAATAATAGTGAAGACTTCCAAACTATGAAACAACGCATATGGAATCATGTAGTAACCAAAAACGTGTTAAACAAGTCAAAATATATTTTAGATTTGAGATTCTTCAAAGTAGCCACCCTTTGCACACTCTTGGCATTCTCTCAACCAGCTTCATGAGGTAGTCACCTGGAATGCATTTCAATTAATTAACAAGTGTGCCTTGTTCATTTGTTGAATTTCTTTCCTTAATGCGTTTGAGCCAATCAGTTGTGTTGTGACAAGGTAGGTGGGGTATACAGAAGATAGCCCTATTTGGTAAAATTCCAAGTCCGTATTATGGCAAGAACAAATAAGCAAAGAGAAACAACATTCCATCATTACTTTAAGACATGAAGGTCAGTCAATACATACGGAACATTTCTAAAACTTTGTGCAGTCGCAAAAACCATCAAGAGCTATGATGAAACTGGCTCTCATGAGGACCGCCACAGGAAAGGAAGACCCAGAGTTACCTCTGCTGCAGAGGACAAGTTCATTAGTTACCAGCCTCAGAAATTGCAGCCCAAATAAATGCTTCACAGAGTTCAAGTAACAGACACATTTCAACAACAACTGTTCAGAGGAGACTGTGTATATCAGGCCTTCATGGTCGAATTGGTGCATAGAAACCACTACTTAAGGACACCAATAATAAGAAGAGACTTGCTTGGCCCAAGAAACACGAGCAATGGACATTAGACCATTGGAATTCTGTCCTTTGGTCTGATGAGTCCAAATTTGTCATTTTTGGTTCCAACCACCTTTGTGAGACGCAGAGTAGGTGAACGGATGATCTCCGCATGTGTGGTTCCCACCATGAAGCATGGAGGAGGAGGTGTGATGGTGTGGGGGTGCTTTGCTGGTGAAACTGTAAGTGATTTATTTAACCAGCATGGCAACCACAGCATTCTGCAGTGTTACGCCATCCCATCTGGTTTGCGCTTAGTCCCACTATCATTTATTTTTCAACAGGACAATGACCCAAAACACACCTCCAGGCTGTGTAAGGGATATTTGACCAAGAAGGAGAGTGATGGAGTGCTGCATCAGATGACCTGGCCTCCACAATCACCCGACCTCAACCCAATTGAGATGGTTTGGGATGAGTTGGACCGCAGAGTGAAGGAAAAGCAGACAAGTGCTCAGCACATGTGGGAACTCCTTCAAGACTGTTGGAAAAGCATTCCAGGTGAAGCTGGTTGAGAGAATGCCAAGAGTGTGCAAAGCTGTCATCAAGGCAAAGGGTGGCTACTTGAAGAATCTAAAATATATTTTGATTTGTTTAACACTTTTTTGGTTACTGCATGATTTCATAGTTCTGATGAAAATAGTAAAAATAAAGAAAATCCCTTCAATGAGGAGGTGTGTCCAAACTTTTGACTGGTGCTATACGTTGTCCTATACGTTGCCCCTCCTTTTACCACAAACCTCCAATAGATCTGCCTTCCAGAAAACCTACCTCTCGAACTACATTATGTTTTCTTTCTCAATATAACTAAGAGCACACTTCTGAGGAAACGGCAACAACAGAGCGAAGCTTTGATTTTACACCAGAATATAAATGAAGATATAGACGGGGGATGGTTGCACTGATTCTTTGAAAGTCTTGAAGTGTTGGCTGTGTTTCACCGTGTACCTGTGCTAGCATGTCTGTCAGTCAGAGGAGGCATAGGGTAGAATGGAGCCCCTCAGACTGGAGAACTTTACTGTGAGAGGAGAGGAGAGCAGAGCAGATGAGAGAAGAGCAGAGGAGAGGAGAGAAGAGAAGAGCAGAGCAGAGGAGAGAAGAGCAGAGGAGAGCAGAGGAGAGCAGAGGAGAGGAGAGAAGAGCAGAGCAGAGGAGAGAAGAGCAGAGGAGAGCCGAGGAGAGCAGAGGAGAGGAGAGCAGAGGAGAGGAGAGGAGAGAAGAGCAGAGGAGAGCAGAGGAGAGGAGAGCAGAGGAGAGCAGAGGAGTGGAGAGGAGAGAGCAGAGGAGCAGAGGAGAGCAGAGGAGAGCAGAGCAGAGGAGAGCAGAGGAGAGAAGAGCAGAGGAGCAGAGAGCAGAGGAGCGCTCAGCTTCCTCCATTCTAGAGTGGAGTGTCAAAGCAGGGCTCACATCACAAGCTGATTTTACAACCTCTCCCACAACCTCTCCCACAGCCACTGCCTACCATTACTTCTAAGAAACTCCACTACACGCATGTCATTCATTTTAAAGTGCTGTGTGAAAGATGTTTTAATAGATGACACTTTCAATTTGGATGACAAACAGCATATGCCTTTAAACACCATTTAATCGTTTTTGGGAATGCAGTTGCCACAGTTGCCTCTTTAATGTATCAACCCCATGTCAGTCACTGGGTGATGTTCAATCTAATGCCTGAGCAGAGTTCCCACATTTTTCAGGGGAAACGGAAGTTACGTTGAAGATAATTTATCCCTGGAAACTGGATGTTAGCGTTTTCTTGGCGACTCTGAATATGCTAGGTTATGTGTTCCTTCAGGATCCTTCCTGGGTTATTCTCCATCTCGGTCCCTATTCTCTGGTCCTGTTAGTGTGTCCTAGTCTCTCCCTGTACTGCTTGTTTATTCATTTCTCTCTCTGCGCTCCCTCTCTCCATCCCTCCATCCTTTTATTTCTCTATTTACTTCCATCCCCCTCAGGTCTGCCCACACACATCCCTCGTTTCATCCTTCCTCTCCTCTGCCCTCTGGTTTCTCTATTCCTCCACTTATTTTGCGTCTTCATTTCTTCTATCTCTCAGGGGCTCCCTCTCTGCCTCCCACCTCTCTTCCCTCGCTGTTGATTTGTCAGATGAATGTGACAGACAGGCCCCTGTGGATGTGAATGGAGAGACACTGGAAGACAATACTCTGACATTAGACACCACAGCACAGCACTCATTTTGTGTTTCAGATGTTCAATCAAAATGCTAATGGCTCCTGCAACAAGGGAGCCATATTATTGGAACACTAATTGATAAGAAGACAAAGATAGGGGGGGCAGTGCCACCACAAGCTGTATCTCAGCTTGCAGTCACTTCTGTTTTAATTACAATTGCAGTAATAATATAGAGTGAATTGCTTGATGAGTGTAACTGTTACGGTTTACGCCTCTGTTTTTCCCTCTCATTATAAATGCTATACATTGTTCATTCAGTCAGTGTTTTATGTTTTCCTTTTCAACTACAAGTGCCAGCATGTAAATGGAGAGCTGTGTATGGCTGTTTTGTCTTTCTGTTCCTTTCCCCTCAAATCACACTCTTTCCTTTCTTGATACTGTAGGAATATAACGACACAAGGTCATTGTCTCAGCTCTGCGTCGACATGCTTTAGGCCCTCCAGATAGGAATGTCTTGTCGAGCACAACAACCTTGAAATAAGCACTCCTCTTGAACAAGGAGGAATAGACTCTCGATGTTGGCGGTGCCAGTGACCCAGGCGGGAGCACGCTCTCTCAGGCATGGATTCCAAGTATTGATACAGTTTCTCTCCAACACATCTAATTACAGGTAGGCAGGCGGACAGAGACAGTGCTTTATAGATCTCCTCCCTAAGGGGAGGGAGAAGTGAAGAGATCCCTTTGTCCTATCCTGTCCTGTCCTGTCCTGTCATCAGCCCTGCTCTCTGCTCTGGTCCTTCCAACTCCTTCTTGCTCCTTTCTGCCCCTTCAGGAAGATCAATTAATAGGCTTGAAGTTCCTCTCCTCCACATCTCTCTGTCTGAGTGTCTCCTCTCCTCCACATCTTCTCTGTCTGAGGTCGCCTCTCTCTCTCTCTCTCTCTCTCTCTCTCTCT
Source organism: Salmo trutta (assembly GCF_901001165.1). Taxonomy (NCBI): domain Eukaryota; kingdom Metazoa; phylum Chordata; class Actinopteri; order Salmoniformes; family Salmonidae; genus Salmo; species Salmo trutta. Next base: position 72,694,402 of record NC_042969.1, read on the forward strand.
CCCTCTCTTCTCTCTCTCTCTCTCTCTCTCTCTCATCTCTCTCTCTCTCTCTCTCTCATCTCTCTCTCTCTCTCTCTCTCTCTCTCTCCATCTCTCTCTCTCCTCTCTCTCTCTCTCTCTCTCTCTCTCTCCTCTCTCTCTCTCTCTCTCACTCACTCACTCACTCACTCACTCACTCACTCACTCACTCACTCACTCACTCACTCACTCACATCACTCACTCACTCACTCACTCACTCACTCACTCACTCACTCACTCACTCACTCACAATGTTATTTCTTAGGGATATCCTGGGACCGGTGACATCTCCCAAGCCATTGGCAATACTGAGGTTGAAATGCTGAATAAACCTCCCCTTATCAAGCTGCGACCACTTCTTGTGAAATAAATGTTCAAATCACTGGATTTCCTCTAAGGGAGAGTCGAGATACAGACCCAATAGGTTAAAATCAGCAGTTAGCAACATGAGCACATAAAATAATCGATTTGACACGGAGGGAAAAACATCTCATTGGTTTGATATGAACTTGCCTGATTTGCACGATTTAATGATTTTTAAATGAACGTCCTATCCAACAAGGCTCTAGTTAAGTTCACAAATCCTACAGAAGTCATTTTTCAATGCTTTTTAAAATTCTCTTTAGTGCAATACGGTTTGATTGGACTGGACCTGGATTGTAATTCTTCTGCAGATAGCATCCAGGTTAAATGTGCTTTCTCACAATGGGGGGATTGAAAGGGGAGAGAGAACAGAGACCGAGGGCACAGAGGCCTTGTTGGACTTCCTTTCTCTCCCCATCGTGCTCCTGACGGATAAGCTCAAGGGGGTAGAGGGGAAAATGGGCTTTTTCAACCTTCACATTTAATTTCAGGCCTGCCTTTATCTCCAGAGAACTATGCCAATGTGAAAGCCTTATGGGAGGCCATTGGCCACAGCCCGGCCTGGTGTGGCCTGCCCTGCACTGATCAACACTGTGTGTGGACACTGGGCCAGCACATGTGTGCCCTACACACATATACAGTGTTTGCATATTTCTCTTTGTTTGTTTTGTTTGCACCCACCTGGCTGTACGAATGTGAGTAATGAGACATTCTGTTCATATGAAATAGTCTTCATAGTATTCGCCGTGCTTCCTCTCTGTGTCACTTTCATGAGCCAGAGGATCACCCACACATTCTGGATAGACATTGAGGCTCCCCTCCTCTGTAATATCCAGGAGCCAGCTTGTAAACCACACCGCTCATGTTCTCCTTTCTGAGTGAGATGAATGAACAGTCGCCTCATGTAAAAGATTGCAAAATTAAATGTTTGAAGGGGGGGGGGGGTCTATTTTATTCTTGTTTGAAGCCACAAAACATTCAGCTGCTATATTGAGAAATATGCTCTAGAGATAGGGAATTGTATTTGTGGTGATTACTGGATGTCATCATAATAAAATATATTTCTGTTTGAGGAGATATGCCTGTATGGAAAGACAAAAAATTAAGGTGAAACACAAATCCCTCACAATAGTTATGAAATCCGTTGCATGGTCAATTTGCGATGGCAGGGGGATCCATAAATCAAAGTCTATGCAAATGTTCTTTTAAGGACATGTTTTTCATGAATTTATACACCTCATTTGATGTTTTCTGAATCTAAATATAATGCTGAACATTATATATTTTCTTTACCTTGAAATACATCAAGCCCCCCTCATACATACACAAAACCCCACAGAATCTGTCTAGAAAATATAAATACAAGATAAAGCACAGAATGAGGAAAGAACCCAGAAGGATGAGGAGAACTTTGGAACCAGGGAAGTAGGGGACGAGTGGAACACTCCCCGTCACTTCCTCACTAACAGAGGCTCAGGCTGAGTGATGACAACGCTCTGCGGTAGCCATGGAAACGGAGGCCATCGGTTGGTCGTTAGCTTAACTAGCCTAGTAGTTAATCAAGGGCCTTGTTAAGTGGGTGAAGAGACAAAGGGCATCTCTGAGCTCAGGTCATCACAGGACACATCCACTGAGTCACCATCATAAAGGGGTTGAGCTTCAATAGCCAAATAAACAGTGAAGTCCATAATGGACCATGTCTGTCTGTTAATGCATGTCCTGTCTTTCACTTGATTCTACCAAATCTTCCTCTCTATTCCCCTCTACTTCTCTAGGCACATCTTAAAACAGCCTCTCAGCCCCTCAGCCTTTTCCCCAGGACCTGCTACAGTACCTGTTACTGCTTTATATCTTGAAAACTTGAAATCCCTCCTCATTTAGTTCCAGATCAGCGTGCCAGGGGTACTTCACAGCCCTGGAGGGACTGACAGTTCGGTTAGATTCGAATACTGCGCCATACTTTCTAGCTCTGAAAGCCCTCCAGATGTAGAGCTAGCTGTCATCCAACCATCGAAGCCCCTCGTATATGTGGAGTAGCTATGCTACTTGATTTTATCCCCCTCCAATCTCCCAATCAGCTCTGTTCTAGTTGAGCTGTTCATTGATTGCTAAATAGGATGTGGCATCTGCAGGCAGCCATGTCACACAAACTGGTGTGATTGGAGGATCTGAGAGCGAGGCTGCTGCTTCTGACACATCTCAGTGTTGGAGGGCCCACTTAGAGAGAGATGGGGGGGGTCCTATCTCAATCAGATCATGATAAGGGGAATTTTTTGTGTGTTTTGTGACTGCTACTTTATTTTTTTCTTCTTTTTTTTTTTTACTGCTGTGTTTTAGAGAGTCAAATCCATAGGCTCTGTCATGGTAAGTACTGTAGCTGAAGGAAAACAACCAGAATAACCACATTTAATATTATAATAAATTGGATTTGGATATGGACTATATTTATTTCCATTGTAATTTAACCGCTGCGGTCGACGTCTGAATTTGTGGTTAAGAGAAATGAGGGTGTGAGGAAGGTCGGCAAAATTCCATTTCCTAACGTGTTATTAAAGGAAATGGTAGGGAGAATATGTACAAGGATCTGGTAACCTCAGACGGATGGCTCTGGTGGATTTTTGACTTTGGCAGGCTGTGAGCCATAAGGAGATTTCTGACAAGGTATGAATCAAATTATAAAAATGACAGCCAGTCAGTGACATCTCCGCCGTGTAGTTCGCGCTAGACGAGTGAGCGAAGATTGATGTGAAAATGACCATATATGTGTCTATTTATTCCTAAATGTGTTATTTAGTTGTCACTGAGAGGATGAGACAAGGGCATTTGGGTTGGCCAGATGTGTCTGTATTGAACTCTAGCCGAGAGTGTCTCAACAAGGAACCATCCACATACTGTATGGATGACTGAGGTTGTCTGTCTGTAGTTGGGCATTTTATGCTTTTGAAGAGGGAATATGTTTAGATTTGCCTTATGTATTACATACACACACACATGCACGTATGCGTTTGTTTTAAGTGATATGCGAGGAGCTGAGGTATTTTTGCAGCCTGCCCTCTCCTCTCCTTTACACTGTCCTACAGTCTCCATCCCTATCTCCAACAAGCAATTTCTTCGCCAGCGTACTCAGATGAATTAGAGCTCGTTCACTTATTATGTACACTGGACATTCTATTACTCTGGCCCCCGTACTATCTGTGATTATTATGCCTGGGCTTTCAACTACATTACACCTTGTTAAAAGCACCTTGGTTGGGAGGATTACAAGGCCATGATTACAGTGGAGGAGCAGGAAGATGACGAGGTCATTTATTAATGAAGGTGTTAGTTACCCAAGGTGCACTTCAGCCTCACCCCAGAACACCTGTGGGAAAGAGCAAAAGGCCCCTCTGCTTTCTCTCGCTCTCATCTCTATCTCTCTTTTACTCTCACACAATCATTTTTTTCTAACAGTTTCTCTCTCTCCCCCTGTTTCTCTCATCTCTAGCTCTCTTTCACTCTCTCACATAATCTATTTTCTTTCAAACAATCTCTCTCTCTTCCAATAGGCTCCTCTGTTTACACATAGTATAATTGTGTCTGTCTATCCGTATTCCAGCTAAATATGGTCCACTCTGCCTCTCTCCAGCTATCATCTCCATTCAGGACCACTCTCCTGTCAGTCCTCTCCTATCAGTCTCTCCTTTCAGTCCTCTCCTATCAGTCCTCTCCTTTCAGTCCTCTCCTATCAGTCCTCTCCTTTCAGTCCTCTCCTTTCAGTCCTCTCCTTTCAGTCCTCTCCTTTCAGTCCTCTCCTTTCAGTCCTCTCCTGTCAGTCCTCTCCTGTCAGTCCTCTCTGTCAGTCCTCTCCTTCAGTCCTCTCCTGTCAGTCCTCTCCTGTCAGTCCTCTCCTTGCAGTCTCTCCTCTGTGTGCACTCTCCTATCTCTGATAGCTGACTAACACACGTTTCCATGCTGCACATAGACAGGAGTCTATACTCATACTAGACCCACACACACTTGAGATACACAGCAGATACCACCCCCCCCCAACCCCCCAGTAAGGAGCTAGTGATGATTAGAGGACTATTTACCCCCCCGTGTTTCTTCCTCTGGTGGTTCCATCACTCCCAGCGAATCGATGCGAGGCGCCCTATTTTTAGTCTGAGTGTCTAAACTCTGGAGCACCCTGCCAGGACATTTCACCTTGGACTGCTGGAGGTCTCTGTGGGTATCAGGAGGGCCTACTTCTTCTCTCTGAGCCTGCTTCTTCTCACTGAGCCTGATCCTTCTCACTGAGCCTACTTCTCTCTGAGCCTGCTTCTTCTTACTGAGCCTGC
>NC_042969.1:72699199-72773513 GCF_901001165.1 Salmo trutta
ACGCCTCTGTTTTTCCCTCTCATTATAAATGCTATACATTGTTCATTCAGTCAGTGTTTTATGTTTTCCTTTTCAACTACAAGTGCCAGCATGTAAATGGAGAGCTGTGTATGGCTGTTTTGTCTTTCTGTTCCTTTCCCCTCAAATCACACTCTTTCCTTTCTTGATACTGTAGGAATATAACGACACAAGGTCATTGTCTCAGCTCTGCGTCGACATGCTTTAGGCCCTCCAGATAGGAATGTCTTGTCGAGCACAACAACCTTGAAATAAGCACTCCTCTTGAACAAGGAGGAATAGACTCTCGATGTTGGCGGTGCCAGTGACCCAGGCGGGAGCACGCTCTCTCAGGCATGGATTCCAAGTATTGATACAGTTTCTCTCCAACACATCTAATTACAGGTAGGCAGGCGGACAGAGACAGTGCTTTATAGATCTCCTCCCTAAGGGGAGGGAGAAGTGAAGAGATCCCTTTGTCCTATCCTGTCCTGTCCTGTCCTGTCATCAGCCCTGCTCTCTGCTCTGGTCCTTCCAACTCCTTCTTGCTCCTTTCTGCCCCTTCAGGAAGATCAATTAATAGGCTTGAAGTTCCTCTCCTCCACATCTTCTCTGTCTGAGTGTCTCCTCTCCTCCACATCTTCTCTGTCTGAGTGTCTCCTCTCTCTCTCCTCTCTCTCTCTCTCTCTCTCTCTCTCTCTCTCTCTCTATCTCTCTCTCTCTCTCTCTCTCTCTCCTCTCTCTCTCTCTCTCTCTCTCTCTCTCTCTCTCTCTCTCTCTCTCTCTCTCTCTCTCTCTCTCTCTCTCTCACTCACTCACTCACTCACTCACTCACTCACTCACTCACTCACTCACTCACTCACTCACTCACTCACTCACTCACTCACTCACTCACTCACTCACTCACTCACTCACTCACTCACTCACAATGTTATTTCTTAGGGATATCCTGGGACCGGTGACATCTCCCAAGCCATTGGCAATACTGAGGTTGAAATGCTGAATAAACCTCCCCTTATCAAGCTGCGACCACTTCTTGTGAAATAAATGTTCAAATCACTGGATTTCCTCTAAGGGAGAGTCGAGATACAGACCCAATAGGTTAAAATCAGCAGTTAGCAACATGAGCACATAAAATAATCGATTTGACACGGAGGGAAAAACATCTCATTGGTTTGATATGAACTTGCCTGATTTGCACGATTTAATGATTTTTAAATGAACGTCCTATCCAACAAGGCTCTAGTTAAGTTCACAAATCCTACAGAAGTCATTTTTCAATGCTTTTTAAAATTCTCTTTAGTGCAATACGGTTTGATTGGACTGGACCTGGATTGTAATTCTTCTGCAGATAGCATCCAGGTTAAATGTGCTTTCTCACAATGGGGGGATTGAAAGGGGAGAGAGAACAGAGACCGAGGCACAGAGGCCTTGTTGGACTTCCTTTTCTCTCCCCATCGTGCTCCTGACGGATAAGCTCAAGGGGGTAGAGGGGAAAATGGGCTTTTTCAACCTTCACATTTAATTTCAGGCCTGCCTTTATCTCCAGAGAACTATGCCAATGTGAAAGCCTTATGGGAGGCCATTGGCCACAGCCCGGCCTGGTGTGGCCTGCCCTGCACTGATCAACACTGTGTGTGGACACTGGGCCAGCACATGTGTGCCCTACACACATATACAGTGTTTGCATATTTCTCTTTGTTTGTTTTGTTTGCACCCACCTGGCTGTACGAATGTGAGTAATGAGACATTCTGTTCATATGAAATAGTCTTCATAGTATTCGCCGTGCTTCCTCTCTGTGTCACTTTCAATGAGCCAGAGGATCACCCACACATTCTGGATAGACATTGAGGCTCCCCTCCTCTGTAATATCCAGGAGCCAGCTTGTAAACCACACCGCTCATGTTCTCCTTTCTGAGTGAGATGAATGAACAGTCGCCTCATGTAAAAGATTGCAAAATTAAATGTTTGAAGGGGGGGGGGGTCTATTTTATTCTTGTTTGAAGCCACAAAACATTCAGCTGCTATATTGAGAAATATGCTCTAGAGATAGGGAATTGTATTTGTGGTGATTACTGGATGTCATCATAATAAAATATATTTCTGTTTGAGGAGATATGCCTGTATGGAAAGACAAAAATTAAGGTGAAACACAAATCCCTCACAATAGTTATGAAATCCGTTGCATGGTCAATTTGCGATGGCAGGGGGATCCATAAATCAAAGTCTATGCAAATGTTCTTTTAAGGACATGTTTTTCATGAATTTATACACCTCATTTGATGTTTTCTGAATCTAAATATAATGCTGAACATTATATATTTTCTTTACCTTGAAATACATCAAGCCCCCCTCATACATACACAAAACCCCACAGAATCTGTCTAGAAAATATAAATACAAGATAAAGCACAGAATGAGGAAAGAAACCCAGAAGGATGAGGAGAACTTTGGAACCAGGGAAGTAGGGGACGAGTGGAACACTCCCCGTCACTTCCTCACTAACAGAGGCTCAGGCTGAGTGATGACAACGCTCTGCGGTAGCCATGGAAACGGAGGCCATCGGTTGGTCGTTAGCTTAACTAGCCTAGTAGTTAATCAAGGGCCTTGTTAAGTGGGTGAAGAGACAAAGGGCATCTCTGAGCTCAGGTCATCACAGGACACATCCACTGAGTCACCATCATAAAGGGGTTGAGCTTCAATAGCCAAATAAACAGTGAAGTCCATAATGGACCATGTCTGTCTGTTAATGCATGTCCTGTCTTTCACTTGATTCTACCAAATCTTCCTCTCTATTCCCCCTCTACTTCTCTAGGCACATCTTAAAACAGCCTCTCAGCCCCTCAGCCTTTTCCCCAGGACCTGCTACAGTACCTGTTACTGCTTTATATCTTGAAAACTTGAAATCCCTCCTCATTTAGTTCCAGATCAGCGTGCCAGGGGTACTTCACAGCCCTGGAGGGACTGACAGTTCGGTTAGATTCGAATACTGCGCCATACTTTCTAGCTCTGAAAGCCCTCCAGATGTAGAGCTAGCTGTCATCCAACCATCGAAGCCCCTCGTATATGTGGAGTAGCTATGCTACTTGATTTTATCCCCCTCCAATCTCCCAATCAGCTCTGTTCTAGTTGAGCTGTTCATTGATTGCTAAATAGGATGTGGCATCTGCAGGCAGCCATGTCACACAAACTGGTGTGATTGGAGGATCTGAGAGCGAGGCTGCTGCTTCTGACACATCTCAGTGTTGGAGGGCCCACTTTAGAGAGAGATGGGGGGGTCCTATCTCAATCAGATCATGATAAGGGGAATTTTTTGTGTGTTTTGTGACTGCTACTTTATTTTTTTCTTCTTTTTTTTTTTTTACTGCTGTGTTTTAGAGAGTCAAATCCATAGGCTCTGTCATGGTAAGTACTGTAGCTGAAGGAAAACAACCAGAATAACCACATTTAATATTATAAATAAATTGGATTTGGATATGGACTATATTTATTTCCATTGTAATTTAACCGCTGCGGTCGACGTCTGAATTTGTGGTTAAGAGAAATGAGGGTGTGAGGAAGGTCGGCAAAATTCCATTTCCTAACGTGTTATTAAAGGAAATGGTAGGGAGAATATGTACAAGGATCTGGTTAACCTCAGACGGATGGCTCTGGTGGATTTTTGACTTTGGCAGGCTGTGAGCCATAAGGAGATTTCTGACAAGGTATGAATCAAATTATAAAAATGACAGCCAGTCAGTGACATCTCCGCCGTGTAGTTCGCGCTAGACGAGTGAGCGAAGATTGATGTGAAAATGACCATATATGTGTCTATTTATTCCTAAATGTGTTATTTAGTTGTCACTGAGAGGATGAGACAAGGGCATTTTGGTTGGCCAGATGTGTCTGTATTGAACTCTAGCCGAGAGTGTCTCAACAAGGAACCATCCACATACTGTATGGATGACTGAGGTTGTCTGTCTGTAGTTGGGCATTTTTATGCTTTTGAAGAGGGAATATGTTTAGATTTGCCTTATGTATTACATACACACACACATGCACGTATGCGTTTGTTTTAAGTGATATGCGAGGAGCTGAGGTATTTTTGCAGCCTGCCCTCTCCTCTCCTTTACACTGTCTACAGTCTCCATCCCTATCTCCAACAAGCAATTTCTTCGCCAGCGTACTCAGATGAATTAGAGCTCGTTCACTTATTATGTACACTGGACATTCTATTACTCTGGCCCCCGTACTATCTGTGATTATTATGCCTGGGCTTTCAACTACATTACACCTTGTTAAAAGCACCTTGGTTGGGAGGATTACAAGGCCATGATTACAGTGGAGGAGCAGGAAGATGACGAGGTCATTTATTAATGAAGGTGTTAGTTACCCAAGGTGCACTTCAGCCTCACCACCAGAACACCTGTGGGAAAGAGCAAAGGCCCCTCTGCTTTCTCTCGCTCTCATCTCTATCTCTCTTTTACTCTCACACAATCATTTTTTTCTAACAGTTTCTCTCTCTCCCCCTGTTTCTCTCATCTCTAGCTCTCTTTCACTCTCTCACATAATCTATTTTTCTTTCAAACAATCTCTCTCTCTTCCAATAGGCTCCTCTGTTTACACATAGTATAATTGTGTCTGTCTATCCGTATTCCAGCTAAATATGTCCACTCTGCCTCTCTCCAGCTATCATCTCCATTCAGGACCACTCTCCTGTCAGTCCTCTCCTATCAGTCCTCTCCTTTCAGTCCTCTCCTATCAGTCCTCTCCTTTCAGTCCTCTCCTATCAGTCCTCTCCTTTCAGTCCTCTCCTTTCAGTCCTCTCCTTTCAGTCCTCTCCTTTCAGTCCTCTCCTTTCAGTCCTCTCCTGTCAGTCCTCTCCTGTCAGTCCTCTCCTGTCAGTCCTCTCCTTTCAGTCCTCTCCTGTCAGTCCTCTCCTGTCAGTCCTCTCCTTTCAGTCCTCTCCTCTGTGTGCACTCTCCTATCTCTGATAGCTGACTAACACACGTTTCCATGCTGCACATAGACAGGAGTCTATACATCATACTAGACCCACACACACTTGAGATACACAGCAGATACCAACCCCCCCCCCAACCCCCCAGTAAGGAGCTAGTGATGATGTAGAGGACTATTTACCCCCTTGTTTCTCCTCTGGTGGTTCCATCACTCCCAGCGAATCGATGCGAGGCGCCCTATTTTTAGTCTGAGTGTCTAAACTCTGGAGCACCCTGCCAGGACATTTCACCTTGGACTGCTGGAGGTCTCTGTGGGTATCAGGAGGGCCTACTTCTTCTCTCTGAGCCTGCTTCTTCTCACTGAGCCTGATCCTTCTCACTGAGCCTACTTCTCTCTGAGCCTGCTTCTTCTTACTGAGCCTGCTTCTTCTCACTGAGCCTGCTCCTTCTCACTGAGCCTGCTTCTTCTCACTGAGCCTGCTCCTTCTCACTGAGCCTGCTCCTTCTCTCTGAGCCTGCCCCTTCTCTCTGAGCCTGCTTCTTCTCACTGAGCCTGCTTCTTCTCACTGAGCCTGCTCCTTCTCACTGAGCCTGCTCCTTCTCACTGAGCCTGATCCTTCTCACTGAGCCTGATCCTTCTCACTGAGCCTACTTCTCTCTGAGCCTGCTTCTTCTCACTGAGCCTGCTTCTTCTCACTGAGCCTGCTCCTTCTCACTGAGCCTGCTTCTTCTCACTGAGCCTGCTCCTTCTCACTGAGCCTGCTCCTTCTCACTGAGCCTGATCCTTCTCACTGAGCCTGCTCCTTCTCACTGAGCCTGATCCTTCTCACTGAGCCTGATCCTTCTCACTGAGCCTACTTCTCTCTGAGCCTGCTTCTTCTCTCTGAGCCTGCTCCTTCTCACTGAGCCTGCCCCTTTTCTCTGAGCCTGCTCCTTCTCACTGAGCCTGCCCCTTCTCTCCGAGCCTGCTCCTTCTCACTGAGCCTACCCCTTCTCACTGAGCCTACCCCTTCTCACTGAGCCTGATCCTTCTCTCTGAGCCTGCTCCTTCTCTCTGAGCCTGCTCCTTCTCACTGAGCCTACCCCTTCTCACTGAGCCTGCTCCTTCTCACTGAGCCTTCCCCTTCTCACTGAGCCTGCTCCTTCTCACTGAGCCTGCCCCTTCTCACTGAGCCTGCTCCTTCTCACTGAGCCTTCCCCTTCTCACTGAGCCTGCCCCTTCTCACTGAGCCTGCTCCTTCTCTCTGAGCCTGCCCCTTCTCACTGAGCCTGCCCCTTCTCACTGAGCCTGCTCCTTCTCACTGAGCCTGCTCCTTCTCACTGAGCCTGCCCCTTCTCACTGAGCCTGATCCTTCTCTCTGAGCCTTCCCCTTCTCACTGAACCTGCCTCTTCTCACTGAGCCTGCCTCTTCTCACTGAGCCTGCACCTTCTCACTGAGCCTGCCCCTTCTCACTGAGCCTGCTCCTTCTCTCTGAGCCTGCCCCTTCTCACTGAGCCTGCCCCTTCTCACTGAGCCTGCTCCTTCTCACTGAGCCTGCTCCTTCTCTCTGAGCCTGACCCTTCTCACTGAGCCTGCCCCTTCTCACTGAGCCTGCTCCTTCTCACTGAGCCTGCTCCTTCTCACTGAGCCTGCCCCTTCTCACTGAGCCTGATCCTTCTCTCTGAGCCTTCCCCTTCTCACTGAACCTGCCTCTTCTCACTGAGCCTGCCTCTTCTCACTGAGCCTGCACCTTCTCACTGAGCCTGCTCCTTCTCACTGAGCCTACTTCTCTCTGAGCCTGCTTCTTCTCACTGAGCCTGCTTCTTCTCACTGAGCCTGCTTCTTCTCACTGAGCCTGCTCCTTCTCACTGAGCCTGCCCCTTCTCACTGAGCCTGCCCCTTCTCTCTGAGCCTGCTCCTTCTCACTGAGCCTCCCCCTTCTCACTGAGCCTACCCCTTCTCACTGAGCCTGATCCTTCTCACTGAGCCTGATCCTTCTCACTGAGCCTCCCCCTTCTCACTGAGCCTACCCCTTCTCACTGAGCCTGATCCTTCTCACTGAGCCTGCCCCTTCTCTCTGAGCCTGCTCCTTCTCACTGAGCCTCCCCCTTCTCACTGAGCCTACCCCTTCTCACTGAGCCTGATCCTTCTCACTGAGCCTGATCCTTCTCACTGAGCCTCCCCCTTCTCACTGAGCCTACCCCTTCTCACTGAGCCTGATCCTTCTCTCTGAGCCTGCTCCTTCTCTCTGAGCCTGCTCCTTCTCACTGAGCCTACCCCTTCTCACTGAGCCTGATCCTTCTCACTGAGCCTCCTCTTCCCACTGAGCCTGCCCCTTCTCACTGAGCCTGCCCCTTCTCACTGAGCCTGCTCCTTCTCACTGAGCCTTCCCCTTCTCACTGAGCCTGATCCTTCTCACTGAGCCTGCCCCTTCTCACTGAGCCTGCCCCTTCTCACTGAGCCTGCCCCTTCTCACTGAGCCTGCTCCTTCTCTCTAAGCCTGCCCCTTCTCACTGAGCCTGCTCCTTCTCACTGAGCCTGCCCCTTCTCACTGAGCCTGACCCTTCTCACTGAGCCTGCCTCTTCTCACTGAGCCTGCACCTTCTCACTGAGCCTGCCCCTTCTCACTGAGCCTGACCCTTCTCACTGAGCCTGCCTCTTCTCACTGAGCCTGCACCTTCTCACTGAGCCTGACCCTTCTCACTGAGCCTGCCTCTTCTCACTGAGCCTGCTTCTTCTCTCTGAGCCTGCTCCTTCTCACTGAGCCTGCTTCTTCTCTCTGAGCCTGCCCTGTGCTGACCTGTCATCTTCACCTTGTCCAAGGAGTTTAAGTGAAAGTCACTTTCAGAACGGTGAAACTGAAACATTTCCGACTGCCGCTCCAGAACCCGCCCCAGCCCACTGCATTGAGGCTTGGTCGATCACACAGGTTATTTATTTGGCAGGCGGGTGGGCAGGGATGCCGTCTGTCCCATGTTGCCTTGCGTCTGGGCTCTGACCTCTGATAAGCACCCCGCCAGCACCCCGATAACAGCTGGCCACTCCTCTTATTCAGACGTCATTATTCTCTGCTGTGGGCTGCTGGGCTCCGTCACTAAAACGACCCCAGCCGGGCGGGAGCCGAAAATATCTTGGCTGTATCTCATTGCCTCTGTAATAACCCCCATCACAGCGGCAGGCGGGCAGAAATTGTTTTGGGAAAGAAGTTCTCTGGGCTTCTCGGTCCCGTCCACGTAGGTCTATCTGAATAACCTGTAGATGAATTAAACGGAAGAGAGACCCTCTTTTCCCTCCTCTGCTTTTCTCTCCTCCCTCCCTCCCCTCCTCCCCTCCTCTGCCTTCCCCTCCTCTCTCCTCCCTCCCCACCTCTTCCTTGCCTTCCCTTCCTCTCCTCTCATCCCTCCCCTCCTCTCACTTCTTCTCTCCTCCCTCCCTCCCCTTCCTTCCCCTCCACTTGCTTCCCCTCCTCTCTCCTCCCTCCCCTCTCACTTCCCCTCCTCTCTCCTCCCTCCCCTCTCACTTCACCTCCTCTCTCCTCCCTTCCCTCCTCTCCTCCCTGGAGGAATGTCTTCAAAGCTTGACGCTCGTGGTCAGGAAGCCTGCCATCGAATTGATCAGTTCCCGGCTCAAAGGGCAATTAAATAGGGATGAAACTCCACGAGCTACAGGCAACACAAAACAATCCTCTCTGCTCATGTTCAGCACAGCAAGCCAAAAACAGTCTAGTCTTTTTATGCATATGCATTTAATCATTCCGACAATTCTTTTGTTTGTTTTTTTGTTGCTTCGTGTCCTTGTTCGTTAGTGGCCTTTGGGTGTTATAGACTCAGCCTCTCTTTGGGCGTTATAGACGCAGCCTCTCTTTGGGTGTTATAGACTCAGCCTCTCTTTGGGTGTTATAGACTCAGCCTCTCTTTGGGTGTTATAGACTCAGCCTCTCTTTGGGTGTTATAGACTCAGTCTCTCTTTGGGTGTTATAGACTCAGGCTCTCTTTGGGCGTTATAGACCCAGCCTCTCTTTGGGTGTTATAGACTCAGCCTCTCTTTGGGTGTTATAGACTCAGCCTCTCTTTGGGTGTTATAGACTCAGCCTCTCTTTGGGTGTTATAGACTGAGCCTCTCTTTGGGTGTTATAGACTCAGCCTCTCTTTGGGTGTTATAGACTCAGCCTCTCTTTGGGTGTTATAGACGCATTCTCTCTTTGGGTGTTATAGACTCAGCCTCTCTTTGGGCGTTATAGACCCAGCCTCTCTTTGGGCGTTATAGACTCAGCCTCTCTTTGGGTGTTATAGACTCAGCCTCTCTTTGGGTGTTATAGACTCAGCCTCTCTTTGGGTGTTATAGACTCAGCCTCTCTTTGGGTGTTATAGACTCAGCCTCTCTTTGGGTGTTATAGACTCAGCCTCTCTTTGGGTGTTATAGACGCAGTCTCTCTTTGCGCGTTATAGACTCAGCCTTTCTTTGGGCGTTATAGACTCAGCCTCTCTTTGGGCGTTATAGACGCAGCCTCTTTGGGTGTTATAGACTCAGTCTCTCTTTGAGCGTTATAGACGCAGGCTCTCTTTGGGCGTTATAGACGCAGCCTCTCTTTGGGCGTTATAGACTCAGCCTCTCTTTGGGCGTTATAGACTCAGCCTCTCTTTGGGCGTTATAGACGCATCCTCTCTTTGGGCGTTATAGACGCAGTCTTTCTTTGGGCGTTATAGACGCAGTCTTTCTTTGGGCGTTATAGACGCAGCCTTTCTTTGGGCGTTATAGACGCAGCCTCTCTTTGGGCGTGGGTCACTACTTTGTCTGACCTTTCCTGAAAACTCTTAACACTCTCATTTTCTCACACTCTCTCCATCTTTCTCTCCCTCTCTCCTTTTGTAGTGTAGATCTCCTGTTCTGTTCAGTATCCCTCTTGGTACAGGATTAACTCCACTCGTTTAAAGCTCGCTTTGCCTCCACAGATGTCGGCTTTGAGATTGAAATGAGCTCTCTGCAAGCAATAAAGAGTGAATTAAAAGGAGGGAAAAATAAACCTGAAAAGGCCTGAAGAACAGAGTTCCTCTGAGTGAAAGAGAGAGAGAGTGAACAGTACATGCTGTACTGTATGCCTCCTCTCTGTACTGAATTAGGATCTGATGGCTCCACCCGGTACAGTACACCCAGTCAGACAAAGTACCTATATGCCTGTCAAAGTAGAGATGTGATGTTAATACATAGTTAATACTATGTGATGTTAAAACTATATTAATACTTCTATGAAAGAAATGTTCAGAATGGGTAGTCATTGTTTTGCTTGGTATATATAACCTTGATTCTGGTCAACCAGCTCTAAAGATGAAGCATCCTTCTCTGGAAGTCTGAAGCTCTCTTTATAATCACCGAGGTTCAGGACTGTCTTCAGCTCCCTGCATGTGTTCTGCAGTGGGAATCTCTCTCCCTCTCTGCCATACGTTTTAATTATGCAGATCTCATAAACCCGCATTACTCGCAGAAACACAAATTGCCGCCCTCTCCAAACGTTCCTGAATGACAGCTTTTCCAGTCTTTTAGCGTCTGGCTAATGCCTGGTTTTGGCTGGGGCTTTCTGAGGCGGATGTGCCGATTTAAGACAATGCTCTTAAATCTTGACCGAGATGAATACAGGCCCTTATGAGAGAAGAAATGAGACAAGCTCACAGAATAAACAAGACACACAAAGAAAGGGAGCTAAACAGCAGAGCAGCCACGGTACGCAACACAGCCATGCTTTTTCTTTTTACATTTTTTACTAATTCGTCTTGGCACTGCCCCAAACCCAGTGCTTAAAAGACTTTGTGATGTGCTGCAATGGCTCCACAATGTACATTTCAACATTTGATTATACAGCTAATTATGTTTAACTTAATAACATTTCCAATTAGCCCAGGAACTGTGAAAATGATGTGCAACATATTCAAATGACCCGTGCGCGCACACACACGCACGCACGCACACACACACACACACACACACACACACACACACACACACACACACACACACACACACACACACACACACACACACACACACACACACACACACACACACACACACACACACACACACAGGGACATCCCTAGACATCCTCCATGTGGGACTGTATGAGCATCTCCGAGGTGCTGAGTGAGGGTCAGTTGGGGGGTTGCCAATGTTTAAGAGACATCGCCCTTCATTATGGAGGTGCAGTATAACCAACATGTAGTGCACCTACAACCTGTGTGGGTAGGTTGCACCTACTGCATTCTAACTAAATGCAAATTGCATTAATACTGTGTACTCCCGTGTGTTAGGTTTGGTAACGTACTGATGGGTACTGTAGCTCTCCCTGGCTGACGGTGTGCCACGCTCTCTTCAACAGTCACACACTGACCTTGTTCTCCCCCTGCTTCGCCTGTTTAAAAAAATAAATAAATGATTTAACCTTTATTTAACTAGGCAAGTCAGTTAAGAACAAATTCTTATTTACAATGACGGCCTTCCTTGTTTTGGAAAATACCAAACAGTATACAGTGAGGGAAAAAAGTATTTGATCCCCTGCTGATTTTGTACGTTTGCCCACTGACAAAGAAATGATCAGTCTATAATTTTAATGGTAGGTTTATTTGAACAGACAGAATAACAAGAAAAGAATCCAGAAAAACGCATGTCAAAAATGTTATAAATTGATTGGCATTTTAATGAGGGAAATAAGTATTTGACCCCTCTGCAAAACATGACTTAGTACTTGGTGGCAAAACCCTTGTTGGCAATCACAGAGGTCAGAAATGTATTGTAGTTGGCCACCAGGTTTGCACACATCTCAGGAGGGATTTTGTCCCACTCCTCTTTGCAGATCATCTCCAAGTCATTAAGGTTTCAAGGCTGACGTTTGGCCAACTCGAGCCTTCAGCTCCCTCCACACATTTTCTATGGGATTAAGGTCTGGAGACTGGCTATTATGTGCTTCTTCTTGAGCCACTCCTTTGTTGCCTTTGCCGTGTGTTTTGGGTCATACCCATCCACGACCCATTTTCAATGCCCTGGCTGAGGGAAGGAGGTTCTCACCCAAGATTTGACGGTACATGGCCCCGTCCATCGTCCCTTTGATGCGGTGAAGTTGTCCTGTCCCCTTAGCAGAAAAACACCCCCAAAGCATAATGTTTCCACCTCCATGTTTGACGGTGGGGATGGTGTTCTTGGGGCCATAGGCAGCATTCCTCCTCCTCCAAACACGGCGAGTTGAGTTGATGCCAAAGAGCTCCATTTTGGTCTCATCTGACCACAACACTTTCGCCCAGTTGTCCTCTGAATCATTCAGATGTTCATTGGCAAACTTTAGACGGGCATGTATATGTATATGTAAAATATGAAAAATAATCTGAGAAAGTTTAAAACATAATGTAAAAGAATGAGAAACAAAATATAATTCCCGGCATAGTGTGTTACCAATTGTTTTCTTGGTGACTATGGTCCCAGCTGCCGTGAGATCATTGACAAGATCCTCCCGTGTAGTTCTGGGCTGATTCCTCGCCGTTCTCATGATCATTGCAACTCCACGAGGTGAGATCTTGCATGGAGCCCCAGGCCGAGGGAGATTGACAGTTCTTTTGTATTTCTTCCATTTGTGAATAATCGCACCAACTGTTGTCACCTTCTCACCAAGCTGCTTGGCGATGGTGTTGTAGCCTATTCCAGCCTTGTGTAGGTCTACAGTCCTGTCCCTGACATCCTTGGAGAGCTCTTTGGTCTTGGCCATGGTGGAGAGTTTGGAATCTGATTAACTGATTGCTTCTGTGGACAGGTGTCTTTTATACAGGTAACAAACGGAGATTAGGAGCACTCCCTTTAAGAGTGTGCTCCTAATCTCAGCTCGTTACTTGTATAAAAGACACCTGGGAGCCAGAAATCTCTCTGATTGAGAGGGGGTCAAATACTTATTTCCCTCATTAAAATGCAAATCAATTTTATACAGGTAACAACGAGGGCCGACCTCGTTGGTTGGCCCTCGCTTCATACTCGTCGCCAAATCCACTGGCTACAGGTTATCTACAAGTCTCTGCTAGGTAAAGCCCGCCTTATCTCAGCTCACTGGTCACCATAGCAGCACCCACTCGTAGCACGCGCTCCAGCAGGTATATCTCACTGGTCACTCCCAAAGCCAATTCCTCCTTTGGCTGCCTTTCCTTCTAGTTCTCTGCTGCCAATGACTGGAACGAACTGCAAAAATCTCTGAAGCTGGAGACTCATATCTCCCTCACTAGCTTTAAGCACCAGCTGTCAGAGCAGCTCACAGATCAATGCACCTGTACATAGCCCATCTGTAAACAGCCCATCTATCTACCTACCTCATCCCCACACTGTATTTATTTATTTATCTTGCTCCTTTGCACCCCAGTATCTCTACTTGCACATTCATCTTCTGCACATCTACCATTCTGGTGTTTAATTGCTATATTGTAATTACTTCGCCACCATGGCTTATTTATTGCCTTAACTCCCTTATCTTACATCATTTGCACTCACTGTATATAGACTTTTTGTTTTCTTTTGTTCTACTGTATTATTGACTATATGTTTTGTTTATTCCATGTGTAACTCTGTGTTGTTGTATGTGTCGAACTGCTTTGCTTTATCTTGACCAGGTCGCAGTTGCAAATGACAACTTGTTCTCAACTAGCCTACCTGGTTAAATAAAGGTGAAATAAAAAAAAATAGAGTGTGCTCCTAATCTCAGCTCGTTACCTGTATAAAAGACACCTGGGAGCCAGAAATCTTTCTGTTTGAGAGGGGGTCAAATACTTATTTCCCTCATTAAAATGCCAATCAATTTATAACATTTTTGACATGCGTTTTTCTGGATTTTTTTGTTGTTATTCTGTCTCTCACTGTTCAAATAAACCTACCATTAAAATTATAGACTGATCATTTCTTTGTCAGTGGGCAAACGTACAAAATCAGCAGGGGATCAAATACTTTTCTCCCTCACTGTATACTGCAGATTCTGCAGTACAGAAACAATCTGGACACAGTTGTAGCAAGTGGCCCAATTACATTTAATCAGATTAGTTTTCTCTGAAGGCATCTCTGTACGTAATGCTGTAAATATCCTGTAAATATGCTTTAAATAAGTTGTAAATAGGTTGCCCAAAGCACTTTTAATTCTACTTACCAAATATATTGTATGTCTTTCAAAGATGATTTGAGTTCTAATGCAATACGATATTAATGAGCATACGTCACAAACTAAAATACTGTATGTCACAAAACATTATTTTAAATTGAGTACAGAATTATGACTTTATGTTCAGTAAGTTACCCTATTTTATGGTTGGCTTGGGGGGGGGGGGCGTTTTGTTTCTAGATGCCTGCCTTTTGTTGTTGGTATCGCACCAGAAAGGCTGCGTCGCACCCCAAGAACACATTCCTCGGACGTGCCAAACACATAATGGATGCCTGACAGTGATTGGGCCATTTGATGGATTTTTCCTGTTCTTTTAAAGATGTTATTATTTAATTTGACAGAAGTGGGCTGTATCAGCATTACCATATGCAGGCTCATTAGCATGCAGGGCTTTGTGTCTGAGACTAAGGCTGATTAATTTCAGCTAAAGTTGGAGCCCAACAAGAACAGGCAAACTTATTCCAAGGGCTCTGTACTGATAACATCCGGGCTACTTTTTAACTGCTTTAACTTGGTTTTGTTTATATGAGTTTCTCCTTCCCCTTATCGCTCTAACTTAGTTTTCCTGGCTCGCGCTGCTGGATTTATTTATTGTTGTTCTATGAAGTCGAGGACGGAGGAAAACCGTTACGGGGAGAGGTGGGGTAGGAGAACTTGAGTGAAAAATTACAATTTCTCCAACGCACTGGGTGTGTGTGTGTGCGCGTGCATGTATGTATGTATGTTTGTGTGTGTGTCTTTCTAAGTAGGACAGTAGAATTGATGGACCGTTGCTGCTCGGTGACCTACATACAGCAGCGTGGACAAAACAGATAACTCAACAGGCTTTAAGATGGAGTTGTAGGTGAGAGACTCAGTAGAGTGTAGAGAAGAAATGCTGGATATTTTGGGGGGAGTGTGGAGTGTACAATAGACAGACATCAGTAAGCATGCGTATTTCATAGGTAACATACAACAGCTTTACAGAATATACAGAAATGTATGGATGAAGACATTATTCTGCTGACAAACATGCTTATCTCACCACGTCGTACAAATAAATAGCAGGGGCCGGCTTTGATGCTCACAAGCTCACACTGTGACACAAAAGGACATATATAGTAAACTTGCATGTGCAGACACAAACACACCTATGTGTATGAGTGGAGTCAGGGAGCCATCTGCAGTCTGTCTGTGTTTGCCCTGTACTCCCTCAGCAACCATTAGCATCCACGCCTCGACCCCCAGCTCCTTCAAAGAACCCAGAGAGGAGACACCCTACTGGGGCTGAAGACATCCACAGAGACTGGTGACATCCACAGTTAGTCTCAAGGACACATAGATCTAACTGAGGAGCTATAAACTCGAGCCAGCTTCTGTAATGAAGCTAATTGGTTTTGGTGTTAAAAGTAGAGGGGAATGAAAGGTGATGTCTTGCTGGTTGCAGCTGATAAGAGGTAGTGGCTGAAATCTATAGAGGTCTATTCAGCTCTAGGCTAGTGGGATGAGGTCAGCTGTCCTGTTATTATTATTCACCAGATTAGACCACTTTCTCTTTTCACTTTTCTTCTTTCTTTCAGTCTGTCTCTGTCTCTCCCCCCTCTCTGTCTACCTCTCCCTCCAGGATCTCTCTCTTTCTCCTCTTTCCCTCTTCCTGTAGGGTGACAGACTGTGCTCTCACCTCTCAACACTTACCCTGACCCTGGTAATCCTGACCCTGGCAGTCCTTGACCCTGGCAGTCCTTGACCCGGGCAGTCCTTGACCCTGGCAGTCCTTGACCCGGGTAGTCCTTGACCCTGGCAGTCCTTGACCCGGGTAGTCCTTGACCCTGGTAATCCTGACCCTAGCAGTCCTTGACCCTAGCAATCCTTGACCCTGGTAATCCTGACCCTAGCAGTCCTTGACCCTAGCAATCCTTGACCCTGGTAATCCTGACCCTAGCAGTCCTTGACCCTGGTAGTCCTTGACCCTGGCAGTCCTTGACCCAGGTAGTCCTTGACCCTGGCAGTCCTTGACCCGGGCAGTCCTTGACCCGGGCAGTCCTTGACCCGGGTAGTCCTTGACCCTGGCAGTCCTTGACCCTGGCAGTCCTTGACCCAGGTAGTCCTTGACCCAGGTAGTCCTTGACCCAGGTAGTCCTTGACCCCGGCAGTCCTTGACCCTGGCAGTCCTTGACCGTAGCAGAACCAGCTCACCAGTTGGCTAAAGTGCATGATGCACCTCCAATCCACATAGGTTGAAAAATAGAGAGGAAATGACACCCAGTTGGAGTCAGATTGAGTCAGCATCCAGATGTCATACTATTCTCTGCCCTCATTCACCATGTATGGATGGATACAGTCAGTCCTTCAGTAGGAGATGTTAACCAGAGCTTTAGTGCACCAGGTTGTAATGAGCTCTTGTTTCATAATTCTGCCTGCAGTCACATTGCTGTCATCACATATACATTCATTTATTTGTCTTCAGAGAGTTTCACTTAATCCACATACAATATTCATAATCAGCCATGTCGAGTTGATATCGTAGAGTCTGAAAGCTGAAGGAGAGCTCTTAGCTAACTAACACAAATCCCAATAGAGCTGTTATTCTTCAGCCAACCTTTCTCTGAAGGATCACCCCTGAAGTTACCCCCCCCCCCCAGTCGACTGTACCATCTCTGGCAGTTAAGACGGGGCTTCGCCACCACTTCAATTTATGAGATTGTCTGTCTGGTAGCAATCACATAATTCCATCATGTTTTTTCTCTCGCATTGGTCATGACTCATGCCACTTGGTCCCTGTGAGAAAGGCCGCTCATGGCTCTCGTCTCGATGTGTCTCGTTGTAATTAAAGACCAAATTGTTTTGATGCCAGTGTAATCACATTAGTCTGTGATGGAGGTAGGGAGGGAGACGGAGAGAAAGAGATGGAAAAGAGAGCGAGGGAGCGATAGAGGGGTGAAATTGAACTTGTTGCTCCAGCAACACAGACGCCATGACAGTCAGTGTTGTTGTTGTTATTATGAGCTGAGAGCTGTCACAATGCATCACCCTCAGAGCTGCTGCCCGGGAGCAACCATACGGAAAATGTATGCACGCATGACTGTAAGTCGCTTTGAATAAAAGCGTCTGCTAAATGGCATATATTATTATTATATGATATATGTCGTTCCAATACCGGGCCTGTTAGAGCCACCGACACAATTTTTTATTTATTTTATTTCACCTTTATTTAACCAGGTAGTCTAGTTGAGAACAAGTTCTCATTTACAACTGTGACCTGGCCAAGATAAAGCAAAGCAGTGTGACACAGACAACAACACAGAGTTACACATGGAATAAACAAACACTCACTAATACTGATAGTTGGGGAAATAATCAGATAAATGTTTTGGACTCTGTGTGTGTGTTGGGGCGGTGGGGGGGAATAAATATGGATCAATTATATGTGAGGAGAGGTAGTCCTATAGTTGGCTTGGTGTACATCCCACTACACGTGGACATACACTGTGCATCCCCTTCTCCTAAAATGGCATCTTGTAGAGAATATCATGCTGTTGACTCGTACTAGTAGCCTAAATATAAATATCTCTATTTGAACTGGTTAATAGGCCTATACAGAGACAGATGATGTATGACTTGTTGTATTACCACTGTCTAAGGGGCCCTCTCTCCACTGGGGTGTGCTCAGGCCTTTATCTGACAGTGGGAACAAACCCCCTTCCCCCTCATGGTGTGTCCCACCGTTCCTCTTCTACTGCATGAGACTGGTAGCAACTCCTTCTCTTCAGACACACTGGGGTAAATCTGCATACACAGCTCCTAGAGCTCCATCCATTCCACCTACTGAAGGGAGCAGAGCTGGGGATCATTAGTGCTTCTGGAGCCATGATTTGTTTAGCAGTGTTCAGTATTTGTGTTATTTTTCTCCCCTCTGCGTGAGGTTTTGGGTGTTTAATGCTGACATTTCTCTTGGGTGACAGTCCAGTACATCAGCACATCTGTATGCAAGTAATATACTGATGCTAAAATGTTTCTTTTATTCTACTGAGCCATTTTCTTTATGTTCATATTATTATCTTTTATTATTTCTTATTGTTGTTGCATTGTCAAGAAGGATCCTGCAAGTAAGCATTTCATTGGACAGTGTATACACACAACTAATAAAACGTGAAGAGTGACCTTAATGCCATATGAAACAAATATTTCTGCTCTTAGCTGTGGGCCATTCATGTCTTTTGTAGGTTGGCTGTAAGAAGGGACTCTGTTACATGTCTATTATATACCATATTCCCATCACACACACACACACACACACACACACACACACACACACACACACACACTTGTTTCGAGTGTCTGTGACAGCACTCAGCCTCCCGTATCCATTGGAGCAGGTTTTTCGTTCCCTCCTCCTCTCCTATCTCTCTGTTTTCCTGGCGTTTCTCCTCCCGTCATTCTGCTAAACGCATTTCACCCGAGTCATTATAATGTAGCAGGATGGCTGGTATTCCAATTGATTCCTCTGTCCACTCTCATTTAGTTTACAAGGGATCTGAGTTCCCAAGAGCTTACCAAGTTTCTTTTCTCCCTTTTTGATTAAGAGGATGTGTAAATAAGACCGCAAACTCCCATCGATGCATGCCCATCTATTTATTGACTTTTAAGGATGCATGTTGTCCGCTGCTCCCCTGTGGTCTCTCCCAAGGAGAAGCAAGGCTAGGTTTCTCTCTCTCTCTCACTCCCTGCTTACTGCTAGCCTAGCGAACAGAGCAGACAGACTGGCAGGCTAAAAAATGAGCCCCATTGACAAGTTTTGTCGTGGCTCTGGTTATTAATGGATGGGGAAGAGGACCCATTTATCAGCCAGAGGAGAATTTAATTGACCCCGGCTTTGATTTTGTGTCTGCTGTTGTCTGCGCCTCTCCTCTCACCTCCCTCCCCTCACCTCCCTCCTCTCACTCTCCTCTGAAAGGTGTTTGATTGCGGTTTGGAGCCGGGACTTGTCAGAGGTGACGCATGGGAACACACAAACACACACACACACAAGCTTATATGCACAAGGGAGTACACACAAGCACACACATGCCTAACGGGGTGCACGTGTACACTCTTCCAGACACGCTCATATGCATGCAGGCCCAGGGTCAGTCCTTGTGAAAAGGACTGATTATGTAGATCCTGAAATCCATCCAAAGTCCTTTTGTAGGAAGGATGTCACAAACAACCAGACAAATACACACACAGTAACACACAAACCAACAGCAATAAACAACATACACACACCCCAAGACAAAGCATGACGGAGCCCTCCCTGGCCCTCACACACTCTGATGGAGAACAGAAATTGGATGCCATTGGTGACGGCGCTGTCATAGTTTCTGTGTGTATGCAAATGACTTCTCACACTTGGGAGTAAATTGAATGGGGGTTTTGGAGAGGGAGAACGAGCAAAAGAGAGGGAGAAGGAGAGGGCGATTGAGAGAGACGAAGCGCCCTAAATGAGAAAAACAAACCAGGCTGTGCCTCCAATGTTTTTCATCATCTTTGAATGCTACTTTATTTTCTCAATCATTCATATAGTTTCACCAACCGGTACAGTATATATTTATTTACACGTACAGGTAGAGCAGAATGGAAAGATCTCTGTTACATTCTGAATAAATACTTCATCTGTATTCATGGCCATTGCCCCTTTAACAGATTTGTAGACTGTATTTGCCTTGAGGAGAAATGCAATACTGTTATTTTGAGTGCTTATCTTTATATTACTAGATGAATCAATACCGCAAGACATCGTTAGGATCATTATTTGGCTGGCTTCCTTGGTGTGTGTGTACGCGTGCATGTGTGTGTTTGCCCTTGAGGTGCGTGATTGTGTGGGTCTGTCTGTCTGTCTGTCTGTCTGTCTGTCTGTCTGTCTGTCTGTCTGTCTGTCTGTCTGTCTGTCTGTCTGTCTGTCTGTCTGTCTGTCTGTCTGTCTGTCTATAAGAGAAAGGGCCACAGGCTACAAGCAGAACCCTTCCTTCCCCTCTCTATTCACTGTGTGCTTCCCTTATTTACTGGTCCTCCTCTGCAGGGGATGGAAGCCACGGTACTAATATGTGATTTGGTCATGTACCTCTTCCTTTTAAATACATCCAACCGCCCGGGGGCAGACTGGGCCTCTTGACGCAAAGGTCAGTTGACGACTCATTGATTCAGCATTTGAATTTTATTTGCGCTGCGGTGCTCCGATGGGAACTGGCATTAAGGCTGGCTGTTTCAGCCTCTTTGTTTAGTGAGAGGCTGTGAATGTCTCTCTGGGGGGGGGGGGGGGGGCGTGTGGTTAGCCGCCGCCAGCTAATAAGTGTGAGATCCATCCCGAGGCTTTGGTAATGACCACTACCACCTATTACTGCACCCCAGATTGGAAATCCATGTGTTGTCATTGAGGGGAATAATCTAGGAAAGTTTTAAAAAATAATTTTAAAAAACAACAAAGTCTGACATTGTGAGGAGGGAACACCAGTTTGTGTGGTTCTCCAGCAGTACATGGTGGTATCTACGTGTGTAAGTCAGGCAGCAGTGGGGGGTGGCAGGCAGGAGGAAATGGCCTGTTTAGATGGTTAGTCCACTAAATGTATGAGTTAATGTTGCGAGGAGGCAATGCAGGGGATGCCACATCTCAGACGCTACCATTTCTTCTGTTTTATCTTCATCTCTCTCTTTATCTCGCTTTATCTTTCTCCATCTCCCTCTCTCTCTCTTCTCCCTCCATCTCTCCATCGCTCTCTTTCTCTCTCCATCTCCATCGCTCTCTTTTCTCCCTCCATCTCTCTCTCCTTATCTCTCTCTCAATCTCCCTCTCTCTCGCTCTCGCTCTCTCTCTTCTTTCTCCTGACTTTGATAAGGCAGTTAGTTACAGCCTCGTCGTTAAGCAGGCCTCTCTCGGAGGGAGTTGATTGGCTACCTGCCTCGGTCAATGCTGAGGCAGGAGCTGACTTTGTCAATAGTGCTGTGAACTCTGACAGAGACAGACCAGATCGTTACCGCATCCCTACACCCTGGGTTTGGAAAGGGAGCTGAGAGAAGAAAATACAGAGAGTGGAAGATAGAGAGAGACTGTTGAAGAGATACTGAATACACATTTCAAGGCGCATTTAGGGAAACGTTTGATGCAGGCCCAAAGCAGATGTTTGATTTTCAGCAAGTAACTTATCTGTAATTTGAGGGAGAAGAAAAACTAGGACTCTCAACACTGTTCTCGGTGGTTAGTGTAGGAGGTGTCCTCTCCGCCTCTACTCCTAGGAGTGGATTTGAGAGAGCAGATATCTCCTGCAAGGGGCAGGTGTACTTCACCTAGCTCTCCCACATGCTTCACACCACCCAGTGGCGGTGGCTCCTTCTCGGCTGGTGAGAAATTGCTCCTGACAACTGATTTGTTGGTTGTCAGAAGTGGTCGTTGTGGAGCTGATAAGGTTGGGGGTGATGTTGGGAGGGGAGATATGGAGGACCCAAGCCATCCTCAAAGGCAGAAAGCATTACGCTGCCCCGGGGCCTCAACAGACACATGGAAATGTCTTTCTCTCTAGATATCACAGGGGACACTTCCTCATATGTACAGCACACACCCCGAACGCTCTCTTTAAAGAGCCCACTCGCTCACGCAACAACACACCGTCTCAACATTCCCTTTTAGCTGTGTCTTCTTGGATTTGTGCCTATTCCCCCTATCGCAGGAAACCTGTTGAAGTCTCTCTCTGTGGATTTATATCTCTGAGAGCACCACAGATAAACGAGTCCTTTGTGGACGCGAAATGAAACATCTTCTCTCTCAGTGCTACACATTCAGGAGCTGCTATATATACATGTACATGCCTAGCTTGAACCAACCGTATACAACATGATGCACTTTTACACGACACAGAACACTTCCCAGTACAGACGTTTCCATTGAATGTGTCCTCCTACTCTACCTGCTGCATTTAAACAGAATGAATGTGCGGCGGTTGTCTTTGATTTGATTCATTACTAATGGGGACCGGGGGAGGCCCCAGTACACGGGGCCAGGAGTAATGTGCTCTGTACTGGATGATGACTGGACTGAATGCAGATGGGAGGCAGAGCCCTGGTTTTTGATTAGCTGACACAGTGGGAGCACGCAGCGGTGCTTAAGCGAATGAGAGCAGAGGATACATTGGGAGGGAGAAAGGCCCGAGGCTGACTGAGACCCAGACCAGAGAGAATTGACAGGAGGATCTGTCAGAGAGAAGAGAGACTGGGAAGAGATGAGAAATAGAGGGATGTGACGACAGAGAGGGAGAGGTGAGATAGTGAGGGAGAGGTGAGATAGAGAGGGAGAAGTGAGGGAGAGGTGAGATAGAGAGGGAAGAGATGAGAAATAGAGGGATGTGAGGACAGAGAGGGAGAGGTGAGATAGTGAGGGAGAGGTGAGATAGAGAGGGAGAAGTGAGGGAGAGGTGAGATAGAGAGGGAGAGGTGAGATAGAGAGGGAGGGGTGAGGGAGAGGTGAGATAGAGAGGGAAGAGATGAGAAATAGAGGGATGTGAGGACAGAGAGGGAGAGGTGAGATAGTGAGGGAGAGGTGAGATAGAGAGGGAGAAGTGAGGGAGAGGTGAGATAGAGAGGGAGAGGTGAGATAGAGAGGGAGGGGTGAGGGAGAGGTGAGATAGAGAGGGAAGAGATGAGAAATAGAGGGATGTGAGGACAGAGAGGGAGAGGTGAGATAGTGAGGGAGAGGTGAGATAGAGAGGGAGAAGTGAGGGAGAGGTGAGATAGAGAGGGAAGAGATGAGAAATAGAGGGATGTGAGGACAGAGAGGGAGAGGTGAGATAGAGAGGGGGAGGTGAGATAGAGAGTGAGAGATGAGATAGAGAGGGAGAGGTGAGATAGAGAGGGAGAGATGAGATAGAGAGTGAGAGATGAGATAGAGAGGGAAGAGATGAGATGGTGAGATGGAGAGGTGCGATCGAGAAGGAGAGGTGAGATAGAGAGGGAAGAGATGAGATAGAGAGGGAGGGGTGAGAGGGAGAGGTGAGATAGAGAGGGAGAGGTGAGATAGAGAGGGAAGAGATGAGATAGAGAGGGAGAGGTGAGATAGAGAGGGAGGGGTGAGAGGGAGAGGTGAGATAGAGAGGGAGAGGTGAGATAGAGAGGGAGGGGTGAGGGAGAGGTGAGATAGAGAGGGAAGAGATGAGAAATAGAGGGATGTGAGGACAGAGAGGGAGAGGTGAGATAGAGAGGGAAGAGATGAGATGGTGAGATAGAGAGGGAGAGGTGTGATCGAGAAGGAGAGGTGAGATAGAGAGGGAAGAGATGAGATAGAGAGGGAGGGGTGAGAGGGAGAGGTGAGATAGAGAGGGAGAGGTGAGATAGAGAGGGAAGAGATGAGATAGAGAGGGAGAGGTGAGATAAAGAGATGAGAAATGGAGGGATGCGAGGACAGAGAGGGAGAGGTGAGATAGAGAGGGAGAGGTGAGATAGATAGAGAGGGAGAAGTGAGGGAGAGGTGAGATAGAGAGGGAGAAGTGAGATAGAGAGGGAAGAGATGAGAAATAGAGGGATGTGAGGACAGAGAGGGAGAGGTGAGATAGAGAGGGAAGAGATGAGATAGAGAGGGAGAGGTGAGATAGAGAGGGAGAGGTGAGATAGAGAGGTGAGATAGAGATAGAGAGGGAGAGGTGAGATAGAGAGGGAAGAGATGAGATAGAGAGGGAGAGGTGAGATAGAGAGGGAGAGATGAGATAGAGAGGGAGAGATGAGATAGAGAGGGAGAGATGAGATGGAGAGGTGAGATAGAGAGGGAGAGGTGAGATAGAGAGGAAGAGGTGAGATAGAGAGGGAGAGGTGAGATAGAGAGGGAAGAGATGGGAAATAGAGGGATGTGAGGACAGAGAGGGAGAGGTGAGATAGAGAGGGAGAGGTGAGATAGAGAGGGGGAGGTGAGATAGAGAGGGAGAGGTGAGATGGAGAGGTGAGATAGAGATAGAGAGGGAGAGATGAGATGGAGAGGTGAGATAGAGAGGGAGAGGTGAGATAGAGAGGGAGAGGTGAGATAGAGAGGGAGAGGTGAGATAGAGAGGGAGAGGTGAGATAGAGAGGGAAGAGATGAGAAATAGAGGGATGTGAGGACAGAGAGGGGAGAGGTGAGATAGAGAGGGAGAGGTGAGATAGAGAGGGAGAGGTGAGATAGAGAGGGAGAGGTGAGATAGAGAGGGAGAGGTGAGATAGAGAGGGAGAGGTGAGATGGAGAGGTGAGATAGAGATAGAGAGGGAGAGATGAGATGGAGAGGTGAGATAGAGAGGGAGAGGTGAGATAGAGAGCGAAGAGATGAGAAATAGAGGGATGTGAGGACAGAGAGGGAGAGGTGAGATAGAGAGGGAGAGGTGAGATAGAGAGGGAGAGGTGAGATAGAGAGGGGGAGGTGAGATAGAGAGGGAGAGGTGAGATAGAGAGGGAGAGGTGAGATGGAGAGGTGAGATAGAGAGGGAGAGGTGAGATAGAGAGGTGAGATAGAGATAGAGAGGGAGAGGTGAGATAGAGAGGGAAGAGATGAGATAGAGATGGAGAGGTGAGATAGAGAGGGAGAGGTGAGATAGAGAGGGAAGAGATGAGATAGAGAGGTGCAGATCCTCTAAAGCTCTGGATGGGGAGTGTCGCTGCACAGCTATTTTCAGGTCTCTCCAGTGATTTTCGATCGCGTTCAACTCCGGCTCTGGCTGGGCCACTCAAGGACATTCAGAGACTTGTCCCGAAGCCACTCCTGCGTTGTCCTGGCTTTGTGTTTAGGGCCGTTGTCCTGTTGGAAGGTGAACCTTCGCCCCAGTCTGAGGTCCTGAGTGCTATGGAGCTGGTTTTCATCAAGGATCTCTCTGTACTTTGCTCCGTTCATCTTTCCCTCGATCCTGACTAGTCTCCTAGTCCCTGCTGCTGAAAAACATCCCCAAAGCATGATGCTGCCACCACCATGCTTCACCGTAGGGATGGTATTTGCCAGGTTTCTTCTAGATGTGGCGCTTGGCATTCAGGCCAAAGAGTTCAATCTTGGTTTCATCAGACCAGCTAATCTTGTTTCTCATGGTCTGAGTCCTTTAGGTGCCCTTTGGCAAACTCCAAGCGGGCTGTCATGTGCCTTTTACTGAGGAGTGGCTTCCGTCTGGCCACTCTACCATAAAGGCCTGATTGGTGGAGTGCTGCAGAGATGGTTGTCCTTCTGGAAGGTTCTCCTATATCCACAGTGTAACTCTGGAGCTCTGTCAGAGTTACCATCGAGTTTTTGGTCACCTCCCTGACCAAGGCCTTTCTACCCCGATTGCTCAGTTTGGCCAGGCGGACAGTTCTTGGAAGAGTCTTGGTGGTTCCAAACTTCTTCCATTTAAGAATGATGGAAGCCACTGTGTTCTTGGGGACCTTTAATGCTGCAGAAATGTTTTGGTACCCTTCCCCAGATGTGTGCCTCGACACAATCCTGTCTCTGAGCTCCACGGGCAATTCCTTCGACCTCATGGCTTGGTTTTTGCTCTGACATGCACTGACAACTGTGGGACCTTTATATAGACTGGTGTGTGCCTTTCCAAATTATGTTCAACCAATTGAATTTCCCACAGGTGGACTCCAATCACATTGTAGAAACATCTCAAGGATGATCACTGGAAACAGGATGCACCTGAGCTAAATTTAGAGTCTCATAGCAACAGGTCTGAATACGTACAGTTGAAGTCAGAAGTTTATATACACCTTAGCCAAATACATTTAAACTCAGTTTTTCACAATTCCTGACATTTAATCCGAGTAAAATGCCATGTCTTAGGTCAGTTAGGATCACCACTTTATTTTAAGAATGTGAAATGTCAGAATAATAGTAGAGAGAATGATTTATTTCAGCTTTTATTTCTTTCATCACATTCCCAGTGGGTCAGAAGTTTACATACATTCAATTAGTATTTGATAGCATTGCCTTTAAATTGTTTAACTTGGGTCAAATGTTTCGGGTAGCCTTCCACAAGCTTCCCACAATAAGTTGGGGGAATTATGGCCCATTCCTCTGACAGAGCTGGTTAAACTGAGCCAGGTTTGTAGGCCTCTTTGCTCGCACACGCCTTTTCAGTTCTGCCCACAAATTTTCCATGGGATTGAGGTCAGGGCTTTGTGATGGCCACTCCAATACCTTGATTTTGTTGTCCTTGCCACAACTTTGGAAGTATGCTTGGGGTTGTTGTCCATTTGGAAGACCCATTTGCGACCAAGCTTTAACTTCCTGACTGATGTCTTGAGATGTTGCTGCAAAATATCCACAAAATGTTCCATCCTCATGATGCCATCTATTTTGTGAAGTGCACCAGTCCATCCTGCAGCAAAGCACCACCACACCATGATGCTGCCACCCCCGTGCTTCACGGTTGGGATGGTGTCCTTCGGCTTGCAAGCCTCCCCCTTTTTCCTCCAAACATAACGATGGTCATTATGGCCAATCATGTTCTATTTTTGTTTCATCAGACCAGAGGACATTTCTCCAAAAAGTACGATCTTTGTCCCCATGTGCAGTTGCAAACCGTAGTCTGGCATTTTTATGGTGGTTTTGGAGCAGTGGCTTCTTCCTTGCTGAGAGGCCTTTCAGGTTATGTCGATATAGGAATCGTTTTACTGTCGATATAGATACTTTTGTACCTGTTTCCTCCAGCATCTTCACAAGGTCCTTTGCTGTTGCTCTGAGATTGATTTGCACTTTTCGCACCAAAGTGCGTTCATCTCTAGGAGACAGAACACGTCTCCTTCCTGAGTGGTATGACGGCTGCGTGGTCCCATGGTGTTTATACTTGCATACTACTGTTTGTGCAGATGAACATAGTACCTTCAGGCATTTGGCTGATTTCTTCTGATTTCCCCATGATCTCAAGCAAAGAGGCACTGAGTTTGAAGGTAGACCTTGAAATACATCCACAGGTACACCTCCAATTGACTCAAATGATGTCAATTAGCCTATCGGAAGCTTCTAAAGCCATGACATAATTTTACAGAATTTTCCAAGCTGTTTAAAGGCACAGTCAACTTAGTGTATGTAAACTTCTGACCCACTGGAATTGTGATACAATGAATTATAAGTGAAATAATCTGTCTGTAAACAATTGTTGGAAAAATTACTTGTGTCATGCACAAAGTAGATGTCCTAACCGACTTGCCAAATCTATAGTTTGTTAACAAGACATTTGTGGAGTGGTTGAAAAACAAGTTTTAATGACTCCAACCTAAGTGTATGTAAACTTCCAACTTCAACTGTATGTAAATAAGGTAATTCTGTTTTTTATTTTTTATAAATTCGCAAAAATGTCAAACCTGTTTTCACTTTGTCATTATCCAGGCTGCATCACATCCGGCTGTGATTGGGAGTCCCATAGGGCGGCGCACAATTGGCCCAACGTCATTGTAAATAAGAATTTGTTCTTAACTGACTTGCCTAGTTAAATAAAGGTTAAATAATAATAAATAAATAAATGATTGGGTATTGTGTGTAGATTGAGGATATATTTTTAAAATTAATTTTAGAGTAAGGCTGTAACGTAACAAAATGTGGAAAAAGTCAAGGGGTCTGAATACTTTCCGAGTGCACTGCATGTGATCTGTGTTTCATTGATCTAATACTGTATGTTCCTGAGAGAGAGATTGACCGAGAGAGGCTTGTGAGTTGAGGAAAGGGGGTTGTGAGTTGAGTTCTCTGTCTGACGTGTGATCTCCCTGGATCAGAACAGGAAGTCATGGAGAGAGGGCAGGTCATAGTCTAATGAACTTCACTTCCTGCCTTTCACCAGAGAGAGTGTAGGCTGCTTTGATCACTGATACCTGTTTGATGATGTCTAATGCCTGTATGGATTCAACTTCATATGGTGGGGTGGACTATGTGTACATATAACATTCAGGCAGAGTTTCTGTACCTGTGTGTGTGTTTCTGAATTGAATGTCCTGCACTGTGGTGTGTAATAACTCATTGTTAGTGTATTGTGGTGTGTAATAACTCATTGTTAGTGTATTGTGGTGTGTAATAACTCATTGTTAGTGTACTGTGGTGTGTAATAACTCATTGTTAGTGTACTGTGGTGTGTAATAACTCATTGTTAGTGTACTGTGGTGTGTAATAACTCATTGTTAGTTTACTGTGGTGTGTAATAACTCATTGTTAGTGTATTGTGGTGTGTAATAACTCATTGTTAGTGTATTGTGGTGTGTAATAACTCATTGTTAGTGTACTGTGGTGTGTAATAACTCATTGTTAGTGTAGTTAGTGTATTGTGGTGTGTAATAACTCATTAGTGTACTGTGGTGTGTAATAACTCATTGTTAGTGTACTGTGGTGTGTAATAACTCATTGTTAGTGTACTGTGGTGTGTAATAACTCATTGTTAGTGTATTGTGGTGTGTAATAACTCATTGTTAGTGTACTGTGGTGTGTAATAACTCATTGTTAGTGTAGTTAGTGTATTGTGGTGTGTAATAACTCATTGTTAGTGTACTGTGGTGTGTAATAACTCATTGTTAGTGTAGTTAGTGTATTGTGGTGTGTAATAACTCATTAGTGTACTGTGGTGTGTAATAACTCATTGTTAGTGTACTGTGGTGTGTAATAACTCATTGTTAGTGTACTGTGGTGTGTAATAACTCATTGTTAGTGTAGTTAGTGTATTGTGGTGTGTAATAACTCATTGTTAGTGTACTGTGGTGTGTAATAACTCATTGTTAGTGTACTGTGGTGTGTAATAACTCATTGTTAGTGTACTGTGGTGTGTAATAACTCATTGTTAGTGTACTGTGGTGTGTAATAACTCATTGTTAGTGTATTGTGGTGTGTAATAACTCATTGTTAGTGTACTGTGGTGTGTAATAACTCATTGTTAGTGTATTGTGGTGTGTAATAACTCATTGTTAGTGTATTGTGGTGTGTAATAACTCATTGTTAGTGTACTGTGGTGTGTAATAACTCATTGTTAGTGTACTGTGGTGTGTAATAACTCATTGTTAGTGTATTGTGGTGTGTAATAACTCATTGTTAGTGTACTGTGGTGTGTAATAACTCATTGTTAGTTTATTGTGGTGTGTAATAACTCATTGTTAGTGTACTGTGGTGTGTAATAACTCATTGTTAGTGTACTGTGGTGTGTAATAACTCATTGTTAGTGTACTGTGGTGTGTAGTAACTCATTGTTAGTGTATTGTGGTGTGTAATAACTCATTGTTAGTGTACTGTGGTGTGTAATAACTCATTGTTAGTGTACTGTGGTGTGTGCAGAGGCGGGACAGGACAGGGGGTGTTGTCGGAACGGTTGCTCTCTCCGTGACCCTCTTATCAGTCCTCCCGCCTCTTTATCTGCCCTTATCTGCTTGCGTGTGTGGAGGGTGGGGGGGGGGGGGGGGCGCCTGGCCACGTGCTGGCTCTCTGTCAAACCCTTTTGAACTCCTGACTCCCACATGCTTATCTCCCATTCTCTTAAAAGCCAAAGCCTTGTTTCAGCTTGTCACAGCAGGTCGCAAAACTTCTGCTTTATTTCGCTCCGCTCCGTGTGTTTGTTTTAGACAGTGTACTGATTAGTCAGTGGAAGGCTTTCCTGCTGGAGTGTGTATGTGTGTGTGTGTTAGCGCATGTGGGCATTTTTGGGTGTCTGTATCCTTTGTATATGTCTTCATGATGTAATCGCTTTATGTGACATGTAGATAATCTGGTCAGTTTTTGGCCCATGAGCCACTAGATTATCCTCTAAAATGAAGATCACTTTGTTGGTCAATTGCACATAAGGCGGAACTAGAGTCTTCTACATGGGGTGGGCAGGGGGTGGCCAAGGCTACTTCAGGGGGTCCATAGTCCATGACAGAACATTAGTGTGTAACCGTAACCTGGCATCTAAGGAGCAGTGATAATTCACTTAACCCGGAGGTCTTCAATATGGCAGAGAGTGTGGTCCAAAAGGGTTACTTCACTTGAATTCTTTAACATACTATGAATAGTCAGTGTCTCTACCTTAGACCTGCAGTTCTCTTTCTCTCTTTCTCTCTTTCTCTCTTTCTCTCTCTCTCTCTCTCTCTCTCTCTCTCTCTCGCACGCATGCACGCACGCACGCACACACACACACACACACACACACATTGTACTGTACTCACATACTGGAGAGACTTGGGTCACTCTGTTTTCATGAATATATAATCTGGGTCTATAAGTGTTGAACATCCTAAATATTTTCAGAAAATAAAGCACCAAGGAGATAAGATACCATTTGTGTGTTACATAAATTGAAAAAAAGTACATTTACAAAAAACACTGCAATTTGACATACCAGGCATCAAGCAGAAATGACTTGAAAAATATAAATACATTTTTTTTTGTCATTTTTAGCAGACACTCTTATCCAGAGCGACTTACAGTAGTGAATGCATACATTTCATACAATTTCATACATATCATACATTTTTTTTTTTTTTTCTGTGCTGGCCCCCCGTGGGAATCGAACCCACAACCCTGGTGTTGCAAACACCACGCTCTACCAACTGAGCTACAGTTGGTGCCCATCAATATTACAATATTACAAACTTACAGTATCATATTTATGCTCATGTATATTATGTTAACTAATAGCAAAGAAATGTTTTGGAATTGGCCTAATCAAGACCAACTTAAATCTGTGTGAAATGCATTTATCATTTTAGAATGTCAGTGTACTAGCTAGTACATAGTGCAGGTTTTAATCATGACCAGAGGGACCGCCTAAGTGCCAAATTATCCTAGGTAGATTTAAAACAGCATAATTATGCTGTTCTGGTGAGAACTGGCAAAATGTTTCACAAACTCATCCATGTTGAGGGAGCGTGCCCTCCTTGACTCAACACTGAGAATTCCCAGGTGACTTAACCTGTCATCAACCATTGTTGTCCTAAGGTGGGTTTTAATCCGTTTTAAAGCTGAGAAGCTTCTCTCACAAGAAGCACTGATGACTGGTGTAACAACAGAAATCTTACAAAGTCGAAATAGCTTATGGAAGACCTCTTTATAAGGTTCTAGAAACACAACAAAGTCAAGGAGAGTAGACAGTCTGTCCCTTCCACTTTTCTCTCTCCTATCAAGAAGCTGCTTGGTTTGATGAACCTCATGTTTGAGGTCATCTAAATCTGACTCAAAGGTCTGAGCAAAGGGAAACAGAGGCTCCACATTCAATAATGTTGTACTATTTGGGTTGAGAGCCTGGACCCCTTGCATTATCTCACAATTCTTCTTTAAAAAACACCCCCGCAGCTCAGCTGTGAGACTGTCTAGCACCTGATTAAAGATAGCTCTTTGGAAGCTCTCACCATCACTTTGGTCACTATTTTTCTGTCCTACAGTGCTCATCATCAGTGAGTCGTGAAATCTTAAGCTTGTTTTAGGCTGTCTTTTACACACTGTTTGTACACTTATTTTGCAGTGCTCTGCAATCTCTTCAACCTATTTCCATAGTTCTCCAAAGTAACCCTCACTTCTGTAATCCTGTAATGTGTTTGTAAGGGCATCTACTAGATCCACAGCGCTTGCTAGGTCAAGAGAGCTTGACTGGGGCATGTCAGAAAGACATCTGGCATCTCCAAGCTCTTTACAGAAGGCAACCAAAGCCCAATGAAATGTAAATCTATCTGAGAAAGAAGGCCCCTTGCCTCCACTGATCTATCACCACTATTTTCAAGTGTGATATCCTGTTGCACTCTCAGAACTGCTGGAAGCCTGTCCCTCAGATTACAGCATGCCGTGTACATGCATGCCCACCTTACATCCGTAAGTCTCTGTAGATCCCTGGGCTGCTGCTGTGGATACAGCTCTTTCTGAACTGCAAGCCACTTGAGATGAACGTACAAGCCAGATGCAAAGTTATAAAGCTGCAGGAGAACAAAAAAGTTAACTGCCTCAGGCACTGATTTTACAGCATCGACAAGAACCAAATTCAAACAATGTGCATTACAGTGCACATAAAATGCAAATCTTGCACTGTTTTTAATTCGTTCAGACACACCAGAATGCTTTCCGCTCATGACGGATGCACCATAGCCTTGCCCCACAAGATTATTTCTGTAGTCCAGAACATGTTTTTCAAGGCAATCAATTATAATTTTTGTGAGACCTGCTGCATCTAAGCTTTTCAGCTGACTGAAAGTGTAAAAAGCTTTCGTGGAGGGCCCCATTGTAATAGTACTTCACAACTAAAGACATTTGTTATTTTTTCTTTAAATCTTTGGTTTCATCTGCAATTACACTAAACACTTCACTTTCCTGTACTTGTCTTATTACTTCACTTTGTACCATTTCATCTCAGCCCTCAAGAACTTCCTTCTGGATTTGGTGGCTTGTGTACTTAGCGTTGCCGCATGCAGTCATTCTTTTCTCTATGAGAGGGTCATGCTTTGCTATTTCTTCTAAGATTGTCAAAAAATGACCCTTGTTGTGAGAGTCATCAGTCTCTCAATGACCTTGCAGCATTTTATTTTGAGTGGCAGTTAATAGGAGCACATCTGCAATTGTTTTAATGTAAGTACAGTTTTCCTCCACTTTCTTTTTCCGGTCTTCATTTAGGACATCTAACATTGATGAGTTGCTGATTCCAAGCATACATAGCATTGATATGATGCTCTGCCTTCGAATGGAGCTTAAACCCAGAATCTTTAAACAGCGCCTTTTTCCAGTTACAAAAACCTGACTGTGATGTGAAGGCAGATTCAGGTGTATTGGGCAGAGAAAAATGCCTACAGGCGAAACAATAAGTTGAATCTTGACATACAGAATATTCAAGCCATGAATTGTCCTTATAGCAGGAGCTGTTGAAAGCCCTTTTCCTAGTACCATGCTGAGTTCTGAGAAACGTTTTCAAACACGGCTGTACAGGACCCTCTTCTCTGGATCTTGAAATGTCTAAAATACACGTTAAATAATGTGTTATATCTCTATGGAAATGTATAATTAAGGGATCCACAAGATTAAATACTAACAGCTGCTAACTAAAATGTGTCGTTTAAAGTATAGGCCTGGCCTCCCATTGGGCCCTTTTGGAACAGAAGTCTGATATCCCTCCTTTTTTTTCATGTTTAATTTACCTTATGCAAAAATAAAAAAATTGGTTACATATAAGCATCCAATTACCCACATTTTAGTCCAATCTCAATCTTAATTACAAATCCCCATTATCATAACTGTACCTTAAAATCAACT
This sequence comes from Salmo trutta, assembly GCF_901001165.1. Classification (NCBI taxonomy): domain Eukaryota; kingdom Metazoa; phylum Chordata; class Actinopteri; order Salmoniformes; family Salmonidae; genus Salmo; species Salmo trutta. The sequence continues at coordinate 72,732,460 of NC_042969.1, forward strand.
ACCAGCCTAAGTTACTAGTTAGATCATGTCTAGCCCTACTCTGCAGTAAGTAACTTAGCTAGTTATCATTTATTGCACCTTTACGATAGCAAATAGGCTCTCTGCAAATTGTGGTAATCTTTTGAGTAACGTTAACAGATTGATAATAACAATTGTTCATTTTGAGTTCACGTACGAAAATCTAACTGAGTTAATGGATTTCAAATGGCAGAATGTTAACTTGCTGAACACTGACAGCTGTAGTCTACTAGTTACCCCACATTAGCTAAACATTCGTATACTGTAACTTACGACACTGCACTGTATATGTGTGTACTACTAGCACAGATGTAAACATAATGTTAGGCTAAATTGGGAACTGATCCCTCTAATCTGATTAACTGTCTGTTAATGGAGCCAAAGGTCTAACGTTAACTTACACAGCGACTCAACTTTCATAAAAGTTGTTCAGGAAACTTAAATCCGATGCTAAACCTTAAAACTTACTTAATTCAAATATGATGCTTTCGCCAATCGCGAAATATTCTCTCTTCTTCTTCTGTATGTTCTACTTATTCTTCTGTATCTCCCAACCAACGTTAATATTTTCTCTTCCTCGTCCTCGATTTGAAAAATGCGCAGCCGAACGTCAAAATAAATGCTTCTTTCAACAAGAGGTGAAATGAGATGTCAAACAGCATCAAACTGCCAGTAGCAAATGAAATTTTGGGGGTGGCGCCCCGGACACCCCTCTGGCTCCGCCCCTGACCCTGATGCCAGCTAACTTCCTGTCAGATTTTTCGTGTCCGGTTGCTGTCTTGCCGCTAGGCTACCTGCCTACCACTATTAGTTAAGAATTAGATAATCCAGTCAAGCCATGAGTCACTAGATTACCCTCTATTAGTTATCAATTAGTGTTTGTTGCGGATTTGAGAGATTGATATTTTTGATATTTAAATTTTTTTTCACCTTTAATTAACCAGGTAGGCCGGTTGAGAACAAGTTGTCATTTGCAACTGCGACCTGGCCAAGAAAAAGCATAGCAATTCGACACATACAACAACACAGAGTTACACATGGAATAAACAAAACATACAGTCAATAATACAGTAGAACAAAAGAAAAAAAAAAGTCTATATACAGTGAGTGCAAATGAGGTAAGTTAAGGCAATAAATAGGCCATGGTGGCGAAGTAATTACAATATAGCAATTAAACACTGGAATGGTAGATGTGCAGAAGATGAATGTGCAAGTAGAGATACTGGGGTGCAAAGGAGCAAGATAAATAAATAAATACAGTATGGGGATGAGGTAGGTAGATAGATGGACTGTTTACAGATGGGCTATGTACAGGTGCAGTGATCTGTGAGCTGCACTGACAGCTGGTGCTTAAAGCTAGTGAGGGAGATATGAGTCTCCAGCTTCAGAGATTTTTGCAGTTTGTTCCAGTCATTGGCAGCAGAGAACTGGAAGGAAAGACGACCAAAGGAGGAATTGGCTTTGGGGGTGACCAGTGAGATATACCTGCTGGAGCGCGTGCTACGAGTGGGTGCTGCTATGGTGACCAGTGAGCTGAGATAAGGCGGGGCTTTACCTAGCAGAGACTTGTAGATAACCTGTAGCCAGTGGGTTTGGTGACGAGTATGAAGCGAGGGCCAACCAACAAGAGCGTACAGGTCGCAATGGTGGGTAGTGTATGGGGCTTTGGTGACAAAACGGATGGCACTGTGATAGACTGCATCCAGTTTGTTGAGTGGAGTGTTGGAGGCTATTTTATAGATGACATCAACGAAGTCGAGGATTGGTAGGATGGTCAGTTTTACGAGGGTATGTTTGGCAGCATGAGTGAAGGATGCTTTGTTGCGATATAGGAAGCCGATTCTAGATTTAATTTTGGATTGGAGATGCTTAATGTGAGTCTGGAAGGAGAGTTTACAGTCTAACCAGACACCCAGGTATTTGTAGTTGTCCGCATATAAGTCAGAGCCGTCCAGAGTAGTGATGCTGGACGGGCGAGCAGGTGCGGGCAGTGATCAATTGAATAGCATGCATTTAGTTTTACTTGCGTTTAAGAGCAGTTGGAGGCCACGGAAGGAGAGTTGGCATTGAAGCTCGTTTGGAGGGGCCAGAAGTATACAGAATGGTGTCGTCTGCATAGAGGTGGATCAGAGAATCACCAGCAGCAAGAGCAACATCATTGATGTATACAGAGAAGAGAGTCGGCCCGAGAATTGAACCCTGTGGCACACCCATAGAGACTGCCAGAGGTCCGGACAACAGGCCCTCCGATTTGACACACTGAACTCTATCAGAGAAGTAGTTGGTAAACCAGGCGAGGCAATCATTTGAGAAACCAAGGCTGTCGAGTCTGCCAATAAGAATGTGGTGATTGACAGAGTCGAAAGCCTTGGCCAGGTCGATGAATACGGCTGCATAGTAATGTCTCTTATCAATGGCGGTTATGATGTCGTTTAGGACCTTAGGCGTGGCTGAGGTGCAACCATGACCAGCTCTGACACCAGATTGCATAGCGGAGAAGGTACGGTGGGATTCGAAATGGTCGGTAATCTGTTTGTTAACTTGGCTTTCGAAGAACTTAGAAAGACAGGGTAGGATAGATATAGGTCTGTAGCAGTTTGGGTCTAGAGTGTCACCCCCGTTGAAGAGGGGGATGACCGCGGCAGCTTTCCAATCTTTGGGAATCTCAGACAATACGAAAGAGAGGTTAAACAGGCTAGTAATAGGGATTGAAACAATTTCGGCAGATAATTTTAGAAAGAGAGGGTCCAGATTGTCTAGCCCGGCTGATTTGTATGGGTCCAGATTTTGCAGCTCTTTCAGAACATCAGCTGTCTGGATTTGGGTGAAGGAGAAATGGTGGGGGCATTGGCGGGTTGCTGTGGAGGGTGCCGGGCAGTTGACCGGGGTGGTGGTAGCCACGTGGAAAGCATGGCCAGCCGTAGAGAAATGCTTATTGAAATTCTCAATTATAGTGGATTTATCAGTGGTAACAGTGTTTCCTAGCCTCAGAGCAGTGGGCAGCTGGGAGGAGGTGCTCTTATTCTCCATGGACTTTACTGTGTCCCAGAACTTTTTTGAGTTAATACTATTAATACTACAGGATGCACATTTCTGTTTGAAAAAGCTAGCCTTAGCTTTTCTAACTGCCTGTGTATATTTGTTCCTAACTTCCCAGAATGCCACAGGATGTTTTTGTGCTGGTCAAGGGCAGACAGGTCTGGAGTGAACCAAGGACTATATCTATTCCTAGTTCTACATTTTTTGAGTGGGGCATGCTCATTTAAGATGGTGAGGAAGGCACTTTTAAAGAATAGCCAGGCATCATCTACTGACGGGATGAGGTCAATGTCATTCCAGGATACCCCGGCCAGGTCGATTAGAAAGGCCTGCTCGCAGAAGTGTTTTAGGGAGCGTTTGACAGTGATGAGGGGTGGTCGTTTGGTCACAGACCCATTACGGATGCAGGCAATGAGGCAGTGATCGCTGAGATCTTGATTGAAAACAGCAGAGGTGTATTTGGAGGGTGAGTTAGTTAGGATGACATCTATGAGGGTGCCCGTGTTTACGGATTTGGGGTTGTACCTGGTAGGTTCATTGATAATTTGTGTGAGATTGAGGGCATCAAGCTTAGATTGTAGGATGGCTGGGGTGTTAAGCATGTCCCAGTTTAGGTCACCTAGCAGCACGAGCTCAGAAGATAGATGGGGGGCAATCAATTCCCATATGGTATCGAGGGCACAGCTGGGGGCAGAGGGAGGTCTATAGCAAGCGGCAACAGTGAGAGACTTGTTTCTGGAAAGGTGAATTTTTAGAAGCAGAAGCTCGAATTGTTTGGGTACAGACTTGGATAGTAATACAGAACTCTGCAGGCTATCTTTGCAGTAGATTGCAACACCGCCCCCTTTGGCAGTTCTATCTTGGCGGAAAATGCTATAGTTAGCGATGGAGATTTCAGGGGTTTTGGGTGTTTTCCTAAGCTAGGATTCAGACACAGCTAAGACATCCGGGTTGGCAGAGTGTGCTAAAGCAGTGAGTAAAACAAACTTAGGGAGTAGGCTTCTAATGTTAACATGCATGAAACCAAGGCTTTTACGGTTCCAGAAGTCAACAAATGAGAGCAACTGGGGAGTGGGAGAGGCGCTAGGCACTGCAGGACCTGGATTAACCTCCACATCACCAGAGGAGAAGTAGGATAAGGGTACGTCTAAAGGCTATACGAACTGGCTGTCTAGCACGTTCGGAACAGAGAGTAAAAGGAGCAGGTTTCTGGGCACGATAGCATAGATTCAAGGCATAGTGTACAGACAAAGGTAAGGTAGGATGTCAGTACATTGGAGGTAAACCTAGGCATTGAGTAATGATGAGAGAGATATAGTCTCTAGAGACGTTTAAACCAGGTGATGTCATCGCATATGTAGGAGGTGGAACAACATGGTTGGTTAAGGCATATTACATTTACATTTTACATTTACGTCATTTAGCAGATGCTCTTATCCAGAGTGACTTACAATTTAATATTGACCAGGGCTAGAGGCTCTACAGTGAAATAAGACAGTAATCACTAACCAGGACAGTAATGGACAAGTCATATTGATATTAGAGAGAGGCATGCGTATCCAAGTGAACATATGGGTCCAGTGAGTGGTTGGGCTGACTGGGACATGGCGATTCAGACAGTTAGCAGGCCGATGCTAACAGTTAGTAGGCCGGGGCTAAACAAGCTAGCAGTTAGCAGACCGGGGCTGGCAAGCTAGCAGTTGGCAGACCGGGGCTAGCAGTTAGCAGACCGGGGCAGGCAAGGTAGCAGTTAGCGGACCGGGGCAAGCAAGCTAGCAGTTAACAGACTGGTGCTAGCAAGTTAGCCTTTGGGGGACGTCGCGATGGGGGTAAGTCTGTTTTGCCTCTTTGTGCGGTGACGTCGATAGACCAGTCGTGGAATTAGTAGGCTTCCAAGTAGCTCTAGGTAGCTAGTAGGCCGCAAAATGGGCCTTCAGTGGACGTTGCGGCTAAGGGGCCTGTTGGAATCCTCGGGCAGATTATGTCGGTATTCCAGTCGTAGAGGATCGGCGGGGTTCCGTGCCCCGTACCGGCAGTAGAAGGGGTCCGGATATTGTAGCCCAGGAGTGGGCTTCGGTGGTAGCACAGGAGCCCTGGCAGGGCTAGCTTCAGGCTAATTGGTGCTTGCTCTGGGATGGAAACGCTAGCCAGGAGTAGTCACCCGGGATTGCAGTTAGCTAATTGCGAACATCCAGATGAAAATGTTCAGAGTTTGCGGTAGGAATCCGGGGATATGGGGGGAAAAATTACAAATAATAATAGGTCCGTTATGCTCTGGTTTGAGTCACGTTGTTCGAACTGGCGAGAGCTTTCCGAGCTAAAGGTTAGCTGATGACCGCTAGCAATGGTTTGCTGACTGATAGCTGGTAGGTAGTTAGCTGGCTAGCTTCAGTTGAGGGATTCCAGATCCGAAGTAAATAGAAATACTTTAGAAGAAAAAACAGATCCACGCCACATTGGGTGAGGCGGGTTGCAGGAGAGTATTTAGAAGTTGAAGTTTAAGAAAATATTTTTTAAAGATATGTGAAGAAAAAGATGTAAAAAGATATATACAAGGGACACGACAGGACAAAGACAAAGACGTCTGACTGCTATGCCATCTTGGATTATTATTATATAATGTTCTGTGTATCAATAATATGATATGGCCTGACATTACCATCAAACTAGAATGTGTTTTACAGTGAAATATCAATGAAGGAGCAGAGAATATCTGTAATGAAATTCACGGGCTAGGCCAGGGTCCATGAACTTCCTTTAATGAGCTTTGTGGCATTTCCCTTCTCTTCTGTCTGTGAAGCAGGAATATAGTTATTCTAATAATGAGAACTGTATCATTTTTATTGCACATAGCTGTACGGCCGTTCCAGATCTATAACTGCATCTTTATTTGGTCCTGATAACACAAGGTTTAGCTAAATTTAGGGGACACATCTTCATATGTTGCCTGTCTTGCAAATTCAAGTTGTTCTATGAATTTTGACTATAACCAATGCTTTATTTTTCTCTGCCTTTTCACTCACTCTCTTTCTCTGTCTGTCCCCCTCTTCCTGTCATTCTCTCTACCTCTGTCCTCCCTGCAGGTTTCGGCTTTGTAACTTTCGAGGTTGAGGATGTTGTGGAGAAAGTATGCGAGATCCACTTTCATGAAATCAATAATAAAATGGTGAGTGGCTCTCACTTTTCAAAACGGCGGACGGTGCGTTGCTGGCTGGATTAATATTTGATTTTCTCTTTAGCACAGCAGGAACGATGGCAGGCACACACACACACACACACACACACACAGGTTTTTAGGGATATGGAGTCAGTGGTGTGCACTGTGCACCGATGACCACACACCATGAAATTGTGTTTGTGAGTCGTTCCTGGCAGAAGGGCAAAACAACCTGTCCCTACCTCACGCAAAACCACCCTGCAAATCAGGCTGGAACAGGTATCCATGTCTGTGAAAGCTGGTGGTATTATTGAAAAATAACAACATTAAACCTATCAGTCCAGGCTGTTTCAATGCCAGACCTGGTGTTGATGTTTATTGTTAATCTTCAGTAGTGGCAGTGTGTTTCCAGTAGATTGGTCTCGGGTCAAGGTTAATGGCCTGTTGACCAGGTGGTGGTGGGGGTAGGCTGTGAGCAGGCTGGCTGAGGCCCAGGATGGCGAGGCAATGGTGTGCAGAGAGGAGGAGGGTGGTGGTGGTGAAGCCTTGGTGTAGCGTTAGCCTGCGCTAGTTGCTTGCCACTCATGCAGCCTGCTGTGGCTCAGACAGTGCAGTATAGCAGCGTAGGGGGAGCATATCAGACCCTGCATGACTCCATATCCTGGCCTGCCGTGCACTGTCAACACTACCACTTCTACACTACTCTGTTCTCCCTCCTTAGTCAACACTACCACTACTACACTACTCTGTTCTCCCTCCTTAGTCAACACTACCACTACTACACTACTCTGTTCTCCCTCCTTAGTCAACACTACCACTACAACACTACTCTGATCTCCCTCCTTAGTCAACACTACCACTACTACACTACTCTGATCTCCCTCCTTAGTCAACACTACCACTACTACACTACTCGGATCTCCCTCCTTAGTCAACACTACCACTACTACACTACTCTGATCTCCCTCCTTAGTCAACACTACCACTACTACACTACTCTGTTCTCCCTCCTTAGTCAACACTACCACTACTACACTACTCTGTTCTCCCTCCTTAGTCAACACTACCACTACTACACTACTCTGTTCTCCCTCCTTAGTCAACACTACCACTACTACACTACTCTGATCTCCCTCCTTAGTCAACACTACCACACTACTCTGATCTCCCTCCTTAGTCAACACTACCACTACTACACTACTCTGATCTCCCTCCTTAGTCAACACTACCACTACTACACTACTCTGATCTCCCTCCTTAGTCAACACTACTACACTACTCTGATCTCTCTCCTTAGTCAACACTACCACTACTACATTACACTACTCTCCCTCCTTAGTCAACAGTACCACTACTACACTACTCTCCCCCCTTAGTCAACACTACCACTACTACACTACTCTGATCTCCCTCCTTAGTCAACACTACCACTACTACACTACTCTGATCTCCCTCCTTAGTCAACACTACCACTATTACACTACTCTGATCTCCCTCCTTAGTCAACACTACCACTACTACACTACTCTCTTTCCTTAGTCAACAGTTCCACTACTACACTACTCTACTCTTCCTTCTTAGTCAACACTACCACTACTACACTACTCTGATCTCCCTCCTTAGTCAACACTACCACTATTACACTACTCTGATCTCCCTCCTTAGTCAACACTACCACTACTACACTACTCTACTCTCCATCCTTAGTCAACATGACCACTATTAAACTACTCTCCCTCCTTAGTCAACACTACTACGCAACTCTCCCTCCTTAGTCAACACGACTACACTACTCTCCCTCCTTAGTCAACACTACTCTCCCTCCTTAGTCAACACTACTACACTACTCTGATCTCCCTCCTTAGTCAACACTACCACTATTACACTACTCTGATCTCCCTCCTTAGTCAACACTACCACTATTACACTACTCTGATCTCCCTCCTTAATCAACACTACCACTACTACACTACTCGGTTCTCCCTCCTTAGTCAACACTACCACTATTACACTACTCTGATCTCCCTCCTTAGTCAACACTACCACTACTACACTACTCTGTTCTCCCTCCTTAGTCAACACTACCACTACTACACTACTCTGAGCTCCCTCCTTAGTCAACACTACCACTACTACACTACTCTGATCTCCCTCCTTAGTCAACACTACCACTACTACACTACTCTGATCTCCCTCCTTAGTCAACAGTACCACTACTACACTACTCTCCCTTCTTAGTCAACACTACCACTACTACTCTACTCTTCCTTCTTAGTCAACACTACCACTACTACACTACTCTGATCTCCCTCCTTAGTCAACACTACCACTACTACACTACTCTGATCTCCCTTCTTAGTCAACACTACCACTACTACACTACTCTGATCTCCCTTCTTAGTCAACACTACCACTACTACACTACTCTGTTCTCCCTCCTTAGTCAACACTACCACTACTACACTACTCTGATCTCCCTCCTTAGTCAACACTACCACACTACTCTGATCTCCCTCCTTAGTCAACACTACCACTACTACACTACTCTGATCTCCCTCCTTAGTCAACACTACCACTATTACACTACTCTACTCTTCCTTCTTAGTCAACACTACTACACTACTCTGATCTCCCTTCTTAGTCAACACTACCACTACTACACTACTCTGTTCTCCCTCCTTAGTCAACACTACCACTACTACACTACTCTGATCTCCCTCCTTAGTCAACACTACCACACTACTCTGATCTCCCTCCTTAGTCAACACTACCACTACTACACTACTCTGATCTCCCTCATTAGTCAACACTACCACACTACTCTGATCTCCCTCCTTAGTCAACACTACCACTACTACACTACTCTGATCTCCCTTCTTAGTCAACACTACCACTACTACACTACTCTGTTCTCCCTCCTTAGTCAACACTACCACTACTACACTACTCTGATCTCCCTCCTTAGTCAACACTACCACACTACTCTGATCTCCCTCCTTAGTCAACACTACCACTACTACACTACTCTGTTCTCCCTCCTTAGTCAACACTACCACTACTACACTACTCTACTCTTCCTTCTTAGTCAACACTACTACACTACTCTGATCTCCCTCCTTAGTCAACACTACCACTACTACACTACTCTGTTCTCCCTCCTTAGTCAACACTACCACTATTACACTACTCTGTTCTCCCTCCTTAGTCAACACTACCACTACTACACTACTCTGTTCTCCCTCCTTAGTCAACACTACCACTACTACACTACTCTGTTCTCCCTCCTTAGTCAACACTACCACTACTACACTACTCTGTTCTCCCTCCTTAGTCAACACTACCACTATTACACTACTCTGATCTCCCTCCTTAGTCAACACTACCGCTACTACACTACTCTCTTTCCTTAGTCAACACTACCACTACTACACTACTCTGATCTCCCTCCTTAGTCAACACTACCACTACTACACTACTCTGTTCTCCCTCCTTAGTCAACACTACCACTACTACACTACTCTGTTCTCCCTCCTTAGTCAACACTACCACTACTACACTACTCTGATCTCCCTTCTTAGTCAACACTACCACTACTACACTACTCTCCCTTCTTAGTCAACACTACCACTACTACTCTACTCTTCCTTCTTAGTCAACACTACCACTACTACACTACTCTGATCTCCCTCCTTAGTCAACACTACCACTACTACACTACTCTGATCTCCCTCCTTAGTCAACACTACCACTACTACACTACTCTACTCTCCCTTCTTAGTCAACACTACCACTACTACTCTACTCTTCCTTCTTAGTCAACACTACCACTACTACACTACTCTGATCTCCCTCCTTAGTCAACACTACCACTACTACACTACTCTGATCTCCCTCCTTAGTCAACACTACCACTACTACACTACTCTGTTCTCCCTCCTTAGTCAACATTACCACTATTACACTACTCTACTCTCCATCCTTAGTCAACACTACCACTACTACACTACTCTGATCTCCCTCCTTAGTCAACACTACCACTATTACACTACTCTGTTCTCCCTCCTTAGTCAACACTACCACTACTACTCTACTCTGATCTCCCTCCTTAGTCAACACTACCACTATTACACTACTCTGTTCTCCCTCCTTAGTCAACACTACCACTACTACACTACTCTGATCTCCCTCCTTAGTCAACACTACCACTACTACACTACTCTGATCTCCCTCCTTAGTCAACACTACCACTACTACTCTACTCTTCCTTCTTAGTCAACACTACCACTACTACACTACTCGGATCTCCCTCCTTAGTCAACACTACCACTACTACACTACTCTGATCTCCCTCCTTAGTCAACACTACCACTACTACACTACTCTCTTTCCTTAGTCAACAGTCCCACTACTACACTACTCTTCCTTCTACTTAGTTCAACACTACTACACTACTCTGATCTCCCTCCTTAGTCAACACTACCACACTACTCTGATCTCCCTCCTTAGTCAACACTACCACTACTACACTACTCTGATCTCCCTCCTTAGTCAACACTACCACTACTACACTACTCTGATCTCCCTCCTTAGTCAACACTACTACACTACTCTGATCTCTCTCCTTAGTCAACACTACCACTACTACATTACACTACTCTCCCTCCTTAGTCAACAGTACCACTACTACACTACTCTCCCCCCTTAGTCAACACTACCACTACTACACTACTCTGATCTCCCTCCTTAGTCAACACTACCACTACTACACTACTCTGATCTCCCTCCTTAGTCAACACTACCACTATTACACTACTCTGATCTCCCTCCTTAGTCAACACTACCACTACTACACTACTCTCTTTCCTTAGTCAACAGTTCCACTACTACACTACTCTACTCTTCCTTCTTAGTCAACACTACCACTACTACACTACTCTGATCTCCCTCCTTAGTCAACACTACCACTATTACACTACTCTGATCTCCCTCCTTAGTCAACACTACCACTACTACACTACTCTACTCTCCATCCTTAGTCAACATGACCACTATTAAACTACTCTCCCTCCTTAGTCAACACTACTACGCAACTCTCCCTCCTTAGTCAACACGACTACACTACTCTCCCTCCTTAGTCAACACTACTCTCCCTCCTTAGTCAACACTACTACACTACTCTGATCTCCCTCCTTAGTCAACACTACCACTATTACACTACTCTGATCTCCCTCCTTAGTCAACACTACCACTATTACACTACTCTGATCTCCCTCCTTAATCAACACTACCACTACTACACTACTCTGTTCTCCCTCCTTAGTCAACACTACCACTATTACACTACTCTGTTCTCCCTCCTTAGTCAACACTACCACTACTACACTACTCTGTTCTCCCTCCTTAGTCAACACTACCACTACTACACTACTCTGTTCTCCCTCCTTAGTCAACACTACCACTACTACACTACTCTGTTCTCCCTCCTTAGTCAACACTACCACTATTACACTACTCTGATCTCCCTCCTTAGTCAACACTACCACTACTACACTACTCTGTTCTCCCTCCTTAGTCAACACTACCACTACTACACTACTCTGAGCTCCCTCCTTAGTCAACACTACCACTACTACACTACTCTGATCTCCCTCCTTAGTCAACACTACCACTACTACACTACTCTCCCTTCTTAGTCAACACTACCACTACTACTCTACTCTTCCTTCTTAGTCAACACTACCACTACTACACTACTCTGATCTCCCTCCTTAGTCAACACTACCACTACTACACTACTCTGTTCTCCCTCCTTAGTCAACACTACCACTATTACACTACTCTGTTCTCCCTCCTTAGTCAACACTACCACTACTACACTACTCTGTTCTCCCTCCTTAGTCAACACTACCACTACTACACTACTCTGTTCTCCCTCCGTAGTCAACACTACCACTACTACACTACTCTGTTCTCCCTCCTTAGTCAACACTACCACTATTACACTACTCTGATCTCCCTCCTTAGTCAACACTACCGCTACTACACTACTCTCTTTCCTTAGTCAACACTACCACTACTACACTACTCTGATCTCCCTCCTTAGTCAACACTACCACTATTACACTACTCTGTTCTCCCTCCTTAGTCAACACTACCACTACTACACTACTCTGTTCTCCCTCCTTAGTCAACACTACCACTACTACACTACTCTGATCTCCCTTCTTAGTCAACACTACCACTACTACACTACTCTCCCTTCTTAGTCAACACTACCACTACTACTCTACTCTTCCTTCTTAGTCAACACTACCACTACTACACTACTCTGATCTCCCTCCTTAGTCAACACTACCACTACTACACTACTCTGATCTCCCTCCTTAGTCAACACTACCACTACTACACTACTCTGATCTCCCTCCTTAGTCAACAGTACCACTACTACACTACTCTCCCTTCTTAGTCAACACTACCACTACTACACTACTCTGATCTCCCTCCTTAGTCAACACTACCACTACTACACTACTCTGATCTCCCTTCTTAGTCAACACTACCACTACTACTCTACTCTTCCTTCTTAGTCAACACTACTACACTACTCTGATCTCCCTCCTTAGTCAACACTACCACTACTACACTACTCTGTTCTCCCTCCTTAGTCAACACTACCACTACTACACTACTCTGATCTCCCTCCTTAGTCAACAGTACCACTACTACACTACTCTGATCTCCCTCCTTAGTCAACACTACCACTACTACACTACTCTCCCTTCTTAGTCAACACTACCACTACTACTCTACTCTTCCTTCTTAGTCAACACTACCACTACTACACTACTCTGATCTCCCTCCTTAGTCAACACTACCACTACTACACTACTCTGATCTCCCTCCTTAGTCAACACTACCACTACTACACTACTCTGTTCTCCCTCCTTAGTCAACATTACCACTACTACACTACTCTACTCTCCATCCTTAGTCAACACTACCACTATTACACTACTCTTCCTTCTTAGTCAACACTACCACTACTACACTACTCTGTTCTCCCTCCTTAGTCAACATTACCACTATTACACTACTCTACTCTCCATCCTTAGTCAACACTACCACTACTACACTACTCTGATCTCCCTCCTTAGTCAACACTACCACTATTACACTACTCTGTTCTCCCTCCTTAGTCAACACTACCACTACTACTCTACTCTGATCTCCCTCCTTAGTCAACACTACCACTACTACTCTACTCTGATCTCCCTCCTTAGTCAACACTACCACTACTACACTACTCTGATCTCCCTCCTTAGTCAACACTACCACTACTACACTACTCTGATCTCCCTCCTTAGTCAACACTACCACTACTACTCTACTCTTCCTTCTTAGTCAACACTACCACTACTACACTACTCTGATCTCCCTCCTTAGTCAACACTACCACTACTACTCTACTCTTCCTTCTTAGTCAACACTACCACTACTACACTACTCTGATCTCCCTCCTTAGTCAACACTACCACTACTACACTACTCTGATCTCCCTCCTTAGTCAACACTACCACTACTACTCTACTCTTCCTTCTTAGTCAACACTACCACTACTACACTACTCTGATCTCCCTCCTTAATCAACACTACCACTTCTACACTACTCGGATCTCCCTCCTTAGTCAACACTACCACTACTACACTACTCTGATCTCCCTCCTTAGTCAACACTACCACTACTACACTACTCTCTTTCCTTATTCAACAGTCCCACTACTACACTACTCTTCCTTCTACTTAGTTCAACACTACTACACTACTCTACTATTCCTTCTTAGTTAATACTACCACTACTACACTACTCTCTCATCTTAGTCAACACTACTGCAACTACACTACTCTCCCTCATTTGTCAACACTACCAAGAGAGTAGTGTGGTAGTGGCAGTGTTGACTAAGGAAGGAGAGTAGAGTATTAGTAGTAGTGTTGACTGAGGGACATTTGTGTAGTATATTACTGCAGTAACAGGAAATGTAAATTATTGTGTGGATTATAATTAATGGACATTTTTATAGGGGTTCATACATGTTTAGTTAGGGCAAATCAAGTCTGACATTTTCAAGTGGAAATTACAAACTTTAAAATCCTTTATAAACCTCAAACAACTGGGTGATGAAATGCAGGTCGTACATTATGCAGTAGTTCCCTGACACCCAGTCTCAGCCCCCCAGACCCACAGACAGACAAACAGACAAACACAGCAGCCGTCCAACCACAGATACAGCACAGATATTGACTTTCACATGATAGTGCATCAAATACTCTCATTGTTCAGCCTAGCCCCATGTGCCCATCGACTGGCTGTATTAAATTGGGCTTTGGGGGAATTGCATGCATTGTTTGCATCTTTTGGGGAGGTTAAATAAGAGAGAAGGATGAGAAAAAGGAATATTTTCATCCCCGGCCTGCTTCAGTATTACCAGCTCCTGTCTCCATAAAATTAGTACTCTGTTTGTGGGGCTTCCTGGTTGCTGAGGTGTTGGAGGAACAACTGGGAAATAAATGACTGAGAGAAGGTATGAAAAGTGGGATGAAGCGGAAGAATGTTTTGTGTGTGAAAAAGCGGTGTTGGATGGAGTCCCGCATCCTCTCTTTCTTCCCTCTTCTAATCTCTGATGCTGTTTCCAGAGTTTCTCTTTGCCAAAAGGATAAAAGCCACCTTGGAGGCATCGTCTGCTAGCAGCCTGCGCATTTGTGTGCGCGTGTATGTACGTGCGTGTGAGTGCGTGTGTATTTGACTAATATTCAGCAATAACATTATAATGATTATGTTGTAAATGGCAGTAGTAACACACCCTTGGAAGTGTCCACCAGGCCGTAGCCCTCGTGCAAGAGATGCTTTACAGCCACCATTTCACAAACACACCATCTGTGCACCCTTAACCCTCAGCTTTTAAGAGGGAAGGGGGCCATCTCAGTCTCCAGCTCTACTTCCTGTGTGGAGCTATCAGGCATGACCCAGGCATTGACTCCTCTCCTCTCCTAGTGATTGGTTCTGACTGGGACTTACAGGACTCTGCATCAAGAGATGATGTTACCAGGCATCAGTGGCTCAGTGCCAGTATATGGGTGAGGCTCTACTCTGAGTGCCAGCCGCCCTGGGCCGAACCTGTTTGATACCCACTCTGGGTAGCAGTGGTGTAAAGTACTTAAGTAAAAATACTTGAAAGTACTACTTCAAATGAAATTGTATTGGTCACATACATGTGTTTAGCAGATGTTATTGCGGGTATAGCAAAATGCTTGGGCTTCTAGTTCCAACAGTGCAGCAGTATTTAACAAGTAATATCTAACAATTTCACGACAATACACACAAATCTAAGGTAAAGGAATGGAATTAAGAATATATAATATTTGGACGAGCAGTGTCAGAGCAGCATTGACTAAGATACAGTACAAAATATTACAGTATATACAGTTGAAGTAGGAAGTTTACATACACTTAAGTTGGAGTCATTAAAACTCGTTTTTCAACCACTCCACAAATTTCTTGTTAACAAACCTCTCTGGGCTAGGTGGCACCAAATCGTCCCACCTACGTAACAGCAAGTTGAATCCTGTGGCGCGATTTTCAAAACGTTTGAAATGCTATTACTTCAATTTCTCAAACATATGACTATTTTACAGCTATTTAAAGACAAGACTCTCGTTAATCTAACCACACTGTCCGATTTCAAAAAGGCTTTACAACGAAAGCAAAACATTAGATTATGTCAGCAGAGTACCCAGCCAGAAATAATCAGACACCCATTTTTCAAGCTAGCATATAATGTCACAAAAACCCAAATCACAGCTAAATGCAGCACTAACCTTTGATGATCTTCATCAGATGACACACCTAGGACATTATGTTATACAATACATGCATGTCTGTTCAATCAAGTTCATATTTATATCAAAAACCAGCTTTTTACATTAGCATGTGACGTTCAGAAAAAGCATACCCCCCGCAAACTTCCGGGGAATTTACTAACAATTTACTAAATTACTCATGATAAACATTCACAAAAAGCATAACAATTATTTTAAGAATTATAGATACAGAACTCCTCTATGCACTCGATATGTCCGATTTTAAAATAGCTTTTCGGATGAAGCACATTTTGCAATATTCTAAGTACATAGCCCAGCCATCACGGCTAGCTATTTAGACACCCACCCAGTTTAGCCTTCACCAAAATCATATTTCCTATAAGAAAAATGGTCTTACCTTTCCTGTTCTTCGTCAGAATGCACTCCCAGGACTTCTACTTCAATAACAAATGTAGGTTTGGTCCCAAATAATCCATCGTTATGTTCCATCAGCGACGTTTTGTTTGTGCGTTCTAGACACTATCAGAATGGTAAATCACGGTCGTGCGCATGGCGCATAACGTGACAAAACAATTCTAAATATTCCATTACCGTACTTCGAAGCATGTCAACCGCTGTTTAAAATCAATTTTTATGCAATTTATCTCGTAGAAAAGCGATAATATTCCGACCGGGAATCTGCGTGTCTGTAAACTGAGGGAAAAACAGAAAGGCGGGGGCAGGCAGGTCACGCGCCTAAGTCTTTTGTCTGCTCATAGACCACTTAGCAAAAGCTCTCGTGTGTTTCAGCCAGGGCTTTGAATTACGTCATTCAGGTTTTTCCCGGGCTCTGAGAGCCCATTGGAGACGTGGGAAGTGTCACGTAACAGCAGAGATCCTGAGTTTTTGGAAGAGATGTCAAAGAAAGCAAATAAATGGTCAAACAGGCCACTTCCTGTAAAGGAATCTCTCAGGTTTTTGCCTGCCAAATGAGTTCTGTTATACTCACAGACACCATTCAAACAGTTTTAGAAACTTTAGGGTGTTTTCTATCCATATATAATAAGTATATGCATATTGTAGTTACTGGGTAGGATTAGTAACCAGATTAAATCGGGTACGTTTTTATCCGGCCGTGTAAATACTGCCCCCTAGCCCCAACAGGTTAAGTAAAAATACTTTAAAGTACTACTTCAAATGAAATTGTATTGGTCACATACATGTGTTTAGCAGATGTTTTTGCGGGTGTAGCAAAATGCTTGGGCTTCTAGTTCCAACAGTGCAGCAGTATTTAACAAGTAATATCTAACAATTTCACGACAATACACACAAATCTAAAGTAAAGGAATGGAATTAAGAATATATAATATTTGGACGAGCAGTGTCAGAGCAGCATTGACTAAGATACAGTACAAAAGATTACAGTATATACAGTTGAAGTAGGAAGTTTACATACACTTAAGTTGGAGTCATTAAAACTCGTTTTTCAACCACTCCACAAATTTCTTGTTAACAAACTATAGTTTTGGCAAGTTGGTTAGGACATCTACTTTGTGCATGACACAAGTAATTTTTCCAACAATTGTTAACAGACAGATTATTTCACGTATAATTTACTGTATCACAATTCCAGTGGGTCAGAGGTTTGCATACACATACACACGTACACATACACACACATGGCTTTAGAAGCTTCTGATAGGCTAATTGACATCATTGGAGTCAATTGGAGGTGTACCTGTGGATGTATTTCAAGGCCTACCTTCAAACTCAGTGCCTCTTTGCTTGACATCATGGGAAAATCAAAAGAAATCAGCCAAGACCTCAGAAAAAAATTGCAGACCTCCACAAGTCTGGTTCATCCTTGGGAGCAATTTCCAAACACCTGAAGGTACCACGTTCATCTGTACAAACAATAGTACGCAAGTATAAACACCATGGGACCACACAGCCGTCATACCGCTCAGGAAGGGGACGCGTTCTGTCTCCTAGAGATGAACGTACTTTGGTGCGAAAAGTGCAAATCAATCCCAGAACAACAGCAAAGGACCTTGTGAAGATGCTGGAGGAAACGGGTACAAAAGTATGTATATCCACAGTAAAACGAGTCCTATATTGACATAACCTGAAAGGCCGCTCTGCAAAAGAAGAAGCCATTTGCTCCAAAACCGCCATAAAATAGCCAGACTACGGTTTGCACATGGGGACAAAGATTGTACTTTTTGGAGAAATGTCCACTGGTCTGATGAAACAAAAATAGAAATGTTTGGCCATAATGACCATCGTTATGTTTGGAGGAAAAAAAAGCTTGTGGAAGGCTACCTGAAACGTTTGACCCAAGTTAAACAATTTAACGGCAATGCTACCAAATACTATTTGAGTGTATGTAAACTTCTGACCCACTGGGAATGTGATGAAAGAAATAAAAGCTGAAATAAATCATTTTCTGCTATTATTCTGACATTTCACATTTTTAAAATAAAGTGGTGATCCTAACTGATCTAAGACAGGGCATTTGTACTAGAATTAAATGTCAGAAATTGTGAAAACCTATTTTAAATATATTTGGCTAAGGTGTATGTAAACTTCTGACTTCAACTGTACACATGCGATGAGTAATGCAAAATATGTAAACATTATTAAAGTGATTAGTGTTCCATTATTAAAGTGGGCAGTGATTTAAGTAGTTTTTGGGGTATCTGCACTTTACTATCCATATTTTTTACAAATGTTACTTTTACTTCACTACATCCCTAAAGAAAAGGATGTACTTTTTACTCCATACATTTTCCCTGACACCCAAAAGTGCTCATTACATTTTGATTGCTTAGCAGGACAAAAAATAGTTCAATTCACACACTTATCAAGAGAAAATCCCTGGTCATCCCTACTGCCTCTCATCTGGCAGACTCACTAAACACAAATGCTTTGTTTGTAAATGATGTCTGAGTGTTGGAGTGTGCCCCTGGGTATGTGTACATTTTAAAAACAAGAAAATTATGCCGTTTGGTTTGCTTAGTATAAGGAATTTTTTATTATTCATACTTTTACATTTAAATATCCTAGCTCTGACATGTGGAGAGGCTGAAAAAGGAAGAGAGGACAAATAGAGCAGTGAAGGAAAATTCTGAATAGGCTTTTTGTATTCCTCTTCAGAATGGACAGACTCGAGTTCTGGCCCAAAAACGGCAGCCCAGGTTTGACTGACTGCCTGAATGTGTGTCAGTCTGTTTAGCCTTGACACTCACACCCCTTTCACACTCTCTCCAAATCGCTTCATACAAGACCAAGCCGCCCCCCCCCCAAATGTTTTATATATCCTTTGTCCGGTAGTACTCACTGAGCTTTACTGTGACAGTAGAATATAGGTGTTTAACTGGAGTGTGGGGCGCGCAATAAAGCTGCCCCGCCACTCAGGATAGTGTTTAAAGACCTGTCGAGGCAGACTGAACCGTGCAGCTGTTGGACACACGTAGAGGAGTGGATCGATCCTGGCCTCGGATAAACCCTTCCTCAGGTACCACCCAGACAGGAAAACTTAGAGAGAAAACGCAGTCTACTGTAGCAGTGCTCTTTCTTAGATGCACAAATGAGGTAATTATACCCTATTATTTCTTTCAACGGATCTGAACTGGATGTGAGACTATCGGTGAGGGCTGTATGTTAACTGTCCATTCTTACACCGTCCTCATAGATGTCAAACTCAGCCTTGGGTATGCAAGGACCTCACTCTCCTCTCTGCTGGTGTCTCTGTGCTTTCTGCACCAATAGCTAACAGCTCCCCTAGACCTGTAGACCTGCTACATGTGTCCCGGCAATACTGCTGACCCCTCTCCATAATCCCCATGCCCCCCATGCTGCCCCCATGTAGCCCCCCTGCCAGTACAGATGTACCCTGGCTCATTCCCATCATGCCGCCCCTCTCTTCTCTCCCTGCCTGCCCCCGGAGACCCCCTGCGCTAGCCCACCGCGGCGCTAGCCCATTAGCATGTATGATAAGTGCCTAGCATGTCAGCGGGCCAATTTAAAGGCTGGCTCCGCCATGCCGGGGCTCAGGCCTGCAATATCATTGGGAGATAATCTACCGCTGTGAGGGAGAAAGTGGCAGCTCGGGGCAGAAAATCACTCTTATTTTCTCCTTCTCCCTCTTCTCTTTCTTCCTTCTGGCTGTTAACACCACCACTTCTTCTGATGACACTGAGAACATGGCAGAAACACCCAAGGGAGGAAGGGAAGTGTTTGTGTGTGTCAGAGGAGGGGCAAGGCAGAGGGGACATGACATGATTCTATGAGTGTTTCCATAGTAGATATATCCCTCAGCCCATTTAATCCCATTAGGTGACATGTTAAATTGATTCTTCCTGTCTCTCTCTGTGTGTATTTACTCAGCTCTCTCTGTCCAGGAGGTGTTAGTGCATGGCTAAGATTCTCTTTCTCTCTCTCTCTCTGTCTCTCTCTCTCTCTCTCTTTCTCTCTCTCTCTCTCTCTCTCTCTCTCTCTCTCTGTGTGTCTCTGTCTCTCTCTCTCTCTCTCTCTCTCTCTCCGTGTCTCTCTCTTTCTCTCTCCCCGTCTGTCTCTCTCTCTGTGTCTTTCTCTCTCTCTCTCTCTCTCTTTCTCTCCCTGTCTGTCTCTCTCTCTCTGTCTCTCTCTTTTTCTCTCTCCCCCTCTGTCTCTCTCTCTCTCTCTCCGTGTCTCTCTCTTTCTCTCTTTCTCTCTCTCTCTCCATGTCTCTCTCTCTCTCTCTCTGTCTCTCTATCTCTCTCTCCGTGTCTCTGTCTCTCTCTCCGTGTCTCTCTCTCTCTCCGTGTCTCTCTCTCCGTGTCTCTCTCTCTCCGTCTCTCTCTCTCCCCCCATCTCTCTCTCTCTCTCTCCCCCTGTCTGTCTCTCTCTCTCTGTCTCTCTCTTTCTCTCTCCCCCCTGTCTGTCTCTCTCTCTCTCTCTCTCTGTCTCTCTCTTTCTCTCTCCCCCCCTCTGTCTCTCTCTCTCTCCGTGTCTCTCTCTCCGTGTCTCTCTCTCTCCGTCTCTCTCTCTCCCCCCATCTCTCTCTCTCTCTCTCCCCTGTCTGTCTCTCTCTCTCTGTCTCTCTCTTTCTCTCTCCCCCCTGTCTGTCTCTCTCTCTCTCTCTCTCTGTCTCTCTCTTTCTCTCTCCCCCCCTCTGTCTCTCTCTCTCTCCGTGTCTCTCTCTTTCTCTCTCTCCCCCTGTCTCTCTTTCTCTCTCTCTCTCTCTCTCTCTCTCTCTCTCTCTCCCTCTGTGTGTCTCTCTCTCTCTTTCTCTCCGTGTCTCTCTCTCTCTCTCTCTCTCCGTGTCTCTCTCTTTCTCTCTCTCCCCCTGTCTCTCTTTCTCTCTCTCTCTCTCTCTCTCTCTCTCTCCCTCTGTGTGTCTCTCTCTCTCTTTCTCTCCGTGTCTCTCTCTCTCTGTGTCTCTCTCTCTCTCTCCGTGTCTCTCTCTCTCTCTCCCCATCTCTCTCTCTCTCCCCTGTCTCTCTCTCTCTCTCTCCCCGTCTCTCTCTCTCCCCTGTCGCTCTCTCTCCCCCATCTCTCTCTCTCTCTCCCCCTGTCTGTCTCTCTCTCTCTGTGTCTCTCTCTTTCTCACTCTCCCCCTGTCTGTCTCTCCCCCTGTCTGTCTCGTTCTCTCTCTCTCTATCTCTCTCCCCATCTCTCTCTCTCCCCTGTCTCTCTCTCTCTCTCCCCGTCTCTCTCTCTCCCCTGTCGCTCTCTCTCCCCCGTCTCTCTCTCTCTCTCTCCCCCTGTCTGTCTTTCTCTCTGTGTCTCTCTCTTTCTCTCTCCCCCATGTCTGTCTCTCTCTCTCTCAATTTAAGGGCTTTATTGGCATGGGAAACATATGTTTACATTGCCAAAGCAAGTGAAATAGATAATAAACAATAAAACATTTATTGTAAACATTACACTTACAAAAGTTCCAAAAGAATAAAGACATTTCAAATGTCATATTATGTATATATACAGTGTTGTTATGATGTGCAAATAGTCAAAGTACAAAAGGGAAAATAAATACAGGTAAATCTAGGTTGTATTTACAATGGTGTTTGTTCTTCACTGCTTGCCCTTTTCCTGTGGCAACAGGTCACACATCTTGCTGCTGTGATGGCACACTGTGATATTTTTCCCAGTAGATATGGGAATTTATCAAAATTGGATTTGTTTTCAAATTATTTGTGAGTCTGTGTAATCTGAGGGATAATATGGTTATACATTTGGCAGGAGGTTAGGAAGTGCAGCTCAGTTTCCACCTCATTTTGTGGGCAGTGTGCACATAGCCTGTCTTCTCATGATAGTCAAGTCTGCCTTCGGTGGCCTTTCTCAATAGCAAGGCTATGCTCACAGTCTGTACATAGTCAAAGATTTCCTTAAGTTTGGGTCAGTCACAGTGGTCAGGTATTCTGCCACTGTGTACTCTCTGTTTAGGGCCAAATACTGTAGCATTCTAGTTTGCTCTGTTTTCTGGTAAATTCTTTCCAATGTGTCAAGTAATTATCTTTTTGTTTTCTCATGATTTGGTTAGGTCTAGTTGTGTTGCTGTCCTGGGGCTCTGTGGGGTCTGTTTGTGTTTGTGAACAGATCCCCAGGACCAGCATGCTTAGGGGTCTCTTCTCCAGGTTTATTTCTCTGTAGGTGATGGCTTTGTTATGGAAGGTTTGGGAATTGCTTCCTTTTAGGTGGTTGTAGAATTTAACGGCTCTTTTCTGGATTTTGATAATTACCTGGTATCGGCCTAATTCGGCTCTGCATGCATTATTGGGTGTTTTACGTTGTACACGGAGGATATTTTTGCAGTGTCTCAATTTGGTGTTTGTCCCATTTTGTGAATTATTGGTTAGTGAGCGGACCCCAGACCTCACAACCATGAAGGGCAATGGGTTCTATAACTGATTCAAGTATTTTTAGCCAGATCATAATTGGTACGTCGATTTAATGTTCCTTTTGATGGCATAGAACACCCTTCTTGCCTTGTCTCTCAGATCGTTCACAGCTTTGTGGAAGTTACCTGTGGCGCTGATGTTTAGGCCGAGGTAGGTATAGTTTGTTGTGTGCTCTAGGGAAACGGTGTCTAGATGGAATTTGTATTCGTGGTCCTGGAAACTGGATGTTTTTTGTCTTATTGAGATCTGGGTGCTGCTGATGGCATCCTTGGTTGAGGACAGAAGCACGAGCTCATCAGCAACAGTAGATATTTTACAGATTCTAGTGTGGTGAGGCCGACTGTTCTAGTGCCCTCACCAATTCGTTGATATACATGTTGAAGAGGGTGGAGCTTTAGCTGCATCCCTGTCTCACCCCCTGGCCCTGCGGAAAGAAATGTGTGTTTTTTTGCCAATTTTAACCGCACACTTGTTGTTTGTGTACATGGATTTTATAATGTCGTATTTTTTTCCCCCAACACCACTTTCCATCAATTTGTATAGCTGACCCTCATGCCAAATTGAGTTGAAAGCTATTTGGAAATCAACAAAGCATGAGAAGACTTTGCGTTTGTTTTGGTTTGTTTGTTTGTCAATTAAGGTGTGCAGGGTGAATACGTGGTCTGTTGTACGGTAATTTGGTAAAAAGCCTAGTTGACATTTGCTCAATACATTGTTTTCACTGAGGAAATGTACGAGTCTGCTGTTAATGATAAAGCAGAGGATTTTCCCTCTCTCTCTCTCGCCCCCCCCCCCCCCCCCAAATTGTGATATTTGAAAAGATTACAGTAATTCAGCAATGCCATTTCCAAAGTGCTCTTTCAGACCAGACATGTCACAACGGAGAGAAGAGGAAATCCAGTTCTTAGAAAGGGGGAATGAAAGTAGGGCGGGGGGAGGTTGAAGAGAGCAAGCGATACATGAAGTAGAATTTCCTGTACATACCTGACAAAAGGGCAGAACACCAGTGAAAATGGCATGGTAAAGCTAACAGGGTTTTATGACCTCCTAACTGTAGTTGATGTAACGCATAAAGAAAAGAAAGCAGTAAAGTGGAGGGGAGATGGCTCCCTCTGCTCGCTTCACCCTGCCAGACCCCTCTGTAATCTATAGCCAAGACACACACACACACACACTGCCTGAAGAACAGCCCAACAACACACACACACACATGCAATACAGGTATGCACACACACACATTTTTATTTGCTCTAAAGCGCTTTCCTCTCGCAAACGCCACAGTGAAAATAGAAAATAGATGTTCTGTTTTGGAAGCATAAATAGCCGCTGTTTTTTTCACTGCAGATATAGATTTGTGTGTCAGGCAAAATAGCTTTAAGTGTATTAATAATGTGCAGGGGCTCCCCATGCCTCCCATGTAATCTAATTCAACTTGCCATGAATTATGACTCAGTGTTAAGTTCAGGGTTCTGCTGTCAGGCATCAGAGCACATTTCTCTTTCCTTCTCTCTTGCTCTTACTCTCTCTCACTCTCTCTTACTCTCTCTCACTCTCTCTCACTCTCTCTCTTACGCTCTCTCACTCTCTCTTACTCTCTCTCTCTCTCCACAAATACGATAGAACAGCTTGTCTGTGACCTTTTCCAATGGTGGGGGTGATGGTTGGGGGATGTGAGTAGACGTAATGGCAGTGCTGTGCTGTTAGGTATCGGGATACAGACAAAGAGAAAGGCCTGAGATCTCTGTGGTAAAACAGGCATTTCACTGCTTACATGTAGTATGTACATAAATTGAGTGGTTTACTGTACATGTCTTTTTATAGCCCTGCTCAGATAATAATAGTCAAAACAGGCCATCTGATGTGACCACTGTTGTCATGTTTGCCTCTGTTATGTTGATGTTCTGGTTTTGGGTTTAAGTGCCTTTCGTTCTCTTGCCTGGAGTGACTGTACTGTTGTATTGAGGGATGAGTCACTCTGCCAGCCAGGCACTTCACTCTGCAGCACTGCAGTTCTGGGGAGGAAGAGATGTGAGAACTAATCAGGTCTGTGAATGAGGCAACTTCTCTCTCCTCTCCTTTTGTCTCCCTCACACCTGTCTGTCTGTCTGTCTGTCTGTCTGTCTGTCTGTCTGTCTGTCTGTCTGTCTGTCTGTCTGTCTGTCTGTCTGTCTGTCTGTCTGTCTGTCTGTCTGTCTGTCTGTCTGTCTGTCTGTCTGTCTGTCTGTCTGTCTGTCTGTCGTCTCCCTCACATCTGTCTGTCTGTCTGTCTGTCTGTCTGTCTGTCTGTCTGTCTGTCTGTCTGTCTGTCTGTCTGTCGTCTCCCTCACATCTGTCTGTCTGTCTGTCTGTCTGTCTGTCTGTCTGTCTGTCTGTCTGTCTGTCTGTCTGTCTGTCTGTCTGTCTGACTCCCTCACACCTGTCTGTCCGTCCGTCCGTCCGTCTGTCTGTTATCAGGCCTGTCAGAGGAAGTGCCTGCTCTTAATTGTGCTGGAGGAAACAAAATGTGGCTCTAAAGAAGGTTGGTTCCAGGCGTTATGGCAGTCAGGGGAAGTGACAGTGTTCTTTCTGAACTGGATGTTCTAAAAGAGAGAAAGTGCTGATGTCCCAGCTCTGTCACTTTTAGAAATGTATACTTTTACATAGTTTAATATGAAGGAGGCTTTGATCCTGACTAATATGAGCTGGAATATTGTCAACATATGGGAATCTACGTGGGCAAGTGGCACTTACCAACAGAAAAATGATTGCTCTTCTGTAATTGTTTCCTTGTAGAATAATTGTTCTTTAGTAGGGGTTGTTTGTAACTGCAGTCACATTGTCACAATAGGGAGGTTGTTGGTGTTAAAAGAGCTGGTTAGCATTAAAAACGCGTCCCAACTTTCATGCGTTAAAGTTCATGATGAGGGAGGGGGGAGGGGGGGGGGGAGGAGAGGCAGGGAGGAGTGGAGGAGGGTGTTCTCTAATTACCCCCCCCCCTCCCCACAGAAGGAGACTGGCAGGTGGCATCTGCCCCCCACAGCTCCCTGCCCTCTGGTCCTGGGTGGACCTGTCAATCAAACCACTCTGACAGAGGTCTGTGCATGGTGCGCCGAGATGCTCTGCTCACAATAATGTCATTATGAATAGATTAGGCAAATGGATGCTTGTATAAATAACATGTTGGAATTAGTTACTGATAAAAAAGAAAATTCACTCTTTAAACATTTTGATCACAACACAGGAAGAATGTTTTATATTGTGCTGGAAATGTATCTAGTTACGACAAATCATCCGGCCTGCTTCTGTCTGTCATCTCTGCCTATTGAATCCTTTATTTCATGATGACTACTGGACATTTGTCTAAAGTTTACAGACAGATGGAAGATGTAAACTTAGAAAACCACAGATCAGACACCAGAGAATCACACACTGTCAAACTCTATCCTCTCTCCTCCCTCATCTTTGTCCACTGCCCTGATAAGAACGCCGGCCATCCCTCCACCCTCTCACTCCCCCACACCATTAGCCCCCCTTCATATTTTCATTAAGAGCTGAAGGACCTCATCAGCACTGGTTGAAACCTGAGCCATCCATGTAATTAGTTAAGTAATAACAGAGAAGCGCCCATCAGGCCTCTTAACTAACGGGCCCTGCTCCCACCGCTCCGCTGGCGCTGATGACACCCACCCCGATCACGATCAGCTCTCCACGGCCATTAGCCAGCAGCGGGTAGAGACCCACCACTGCTCCCCTTGCCCACTACGCTTGCCCCCCTCTTCACCCGCCTGATGGTGATATAATTATAGACAGCTACTCTGTTTTAGGACCATTGTGTTTAATTAGAGGCTAGGATGAAGGTTAGCATGGCCTCTAGCATAGCCTCTGTCTGCTCTACCATTGTTTGTGTTTTCAATGTATTGATTGAAGGATAATGATGACACTGGCATAGCCATTGAAACAAATTAATGTACCTTAATAACACAATGGCCTTGGTGTGTTTTAGGATGCTTTTGATAGCCCTGGTATACGAGCAATAAGCATTGTGTTAGGAGGATGGAATGTCAGTCAGCACAGCTGTGTGTGTGTGTGTGTGTGTGTGTGTGTGTGTGTGTGTGTGTGTGTGTGTATATATATATAGATGGGGGGAGCAAATGTAAATGGCAGCACAGGCGATGGAGGTGTGTCTGTGTTGGGGGGGTTAATAGTGCCCTGGGGTGGAAGCAGTCGTGTGGAGAGAGAGAGAGCATTCTGCTAACTTTACCTGGAGATGCAGCAGCCCTGCTCGCTTCAGCAAATAGAGAGACATAAAACAACAAGCAAACATGGGGGCTCATTTCAGCTGTGAGGAGATGGGAAGGAAACGCAAGGATCCCTCCTCTGTTCTTCATTTAGCCCAAAATGAAAGATGTTAGGTTTGATGGCCTTCTAGGTGTTCCACCTGATGGCAGTACTCTGAAAGCCCTGTGTGACACGGGGTCAACACTTCCATATTCCTTTCATGTATTTCAGTGCCTACAGTATGTACTGTATGTTCATCTCAAGTACAGTAAGACGTCTTTTCACGTATGACTGATGTGTGACTCGTTGTCTGCCCTGAAACCTCTGATACTTGCCATACTCCTTGAATGTATTCAATGTCTATATTTGTATTGTCTATGTTCATCCTGTGTACTGTGAGAGAACTTGTCACTGATGTACGTCTCGCTGTGTCTTGTCCACAGGTAGAATGCAAGAAGGCCCAGCCCAAGGAGGTGATGTTCCCGCCAGGTACGCGAGGCAGGGCCAGGGGCCTGCCCTACACCATGGATGCCTTCATGCTGGGGATGGGCATGCTGAGTGAGTACACTTGGATTGGTGCAAGACATATTTTCAGAATGAATGGGGTCTTATGGTAATATTGACAAAACACAATATGGCAATTAGCAAAAGTAGCCCACCAACATGTCCCAAGTGACCCTTACCAAGACTTTGACATTACCATTGTTTCTAGTGCTGTGGCAGGACAGGAAGGACACTCTGCCTGACACTGACTAGCTGTGTCTCCTTCCACCGCTGACATGTTCTCTCACACTGTCTGATACCAACACCAACTCTGGTACCAATCCTGATTCTGGCTCGGATAGTGCTAGTGATTTCTGCCTGACACGGAGACTCTCAGCCACTTACTATCTATAGGAATGTAACTAACAGGACACACTCCCCAAAATACAATGAAGGAATAACAAGGCAAGGGAAATACAGTCAAATGACTCCTACAAGTTTGCTGCCATTTACAAACATCAGCTAGACTAGAGCTCATTCCAGGAAATGCTGCCAGAGACTGGTGAAGTCTGCTGGAGACTCCACCATCACCTTCCTCCCTCCTCACAACTACACAAAGACCCCCTCCCTCACAGTCGCTCACTTAGCGTGTTCCCACATTTTCATGTAGATTTGACAAGGAAAAGACAGGAAACAAGGATCCTGAGAAGGCTCCCCCACCCCGCTGTACCCCCCCTTCCAGCTCCTTCCTCCCTTCTCCTTCTCTCCTCAGAGCTTCAGCCCAGCGTTAGTGACAAGAGATAATTACTGTTAGATTGATCGTCTGCTCAAAGTAACTGAAGCAAATAAATAGTTTGATGCTGGGTGCTGAATCCGAATGACGGCTAATGGAAGCTGCAGGATAGGTCGCCCTGCCCGTAATTTGGCTTGATGAAGCATCCTCATAGGGGCTTGTATGAAATATTCTATTGATATTCAGACAGTCCCGTTACCACATCCACTGCCTCGAACCCCCCACCCACCCCTCCCAACCCCCGTTCTCCCAGCCCCCAAATTCATCCAAGCAGGGCTATGCATTACAGAAGTAAATGAAGAGGAAAATTGAAGTAATGTTAAATTATAAATGTATGATTTCATCTGCCAGACCTCAAGATTGCTGAATAATAGGGTATGGATATCACAGGGTTTCATCTGTTGGGGGAATGAGAGGAGAGGAGGGCTTGTCTCCTACTATAGTTCATCAACATCATTCATTCTCCAACTTCTCCACCACAAACCTCCAGCTGTAGTTCCTGAAGTCTGCTGGAGGCACCAAACTCTAACTCAGCCTGGTTGGTTTGGTAGAGTTGTGTCAAGTTTCTCTACAGTTGGCAGTGATTTTGTCAATGCCCTGTCAACAGACACGTTTTAGAGCAGGGCTCTCCTACCCTGTTCCTGGAGAGCTACCCTCATGTAGGGGTTCGCTCCAACCCTGTTCCTGGAGAGCTACCCTCATGTAGGGGTTCGCTCCAACCCTGTTCCTGGAGAGCTACCCTCATGTAGGGGTTCGCTCCAACCCTAATTTAGCGCACCTGATTCTAATAATTAGCTGGATGATAAGTTGAATCAGGTTAGTTACAACTGGGGTTGGAGTGAAAACCTCCAGGAGGGGGGATCTCCAGGAACACGGTTAGAAAGCCCTGTTTTAGTGTAATATGAAGAGACTCCACAAGACTCTGGTGAACATATTCAGATTTATCGCCGATCAACCTGACAAAATGTGAAGCAAATGGAAAGAGTGCATAGAAGAGGAGAGGAGAAGGAGAGATGTGTGAGAAGCAGTGAAGGAGAGGATGGAGAGAGAGGGAGTATGAACTGAAACTCCTTATCTAAATGAAATTGGAAAAGCAGGACAGCGAAACATTCCGTTCGCTAATTTGCATACAAAAATCAACAAGGCTCATTATTTAAGGAACCCTAATTCCTTACTTGCCAAAATCTCATTAACACCCCCCCCCCCAACCCCCACCCTGTTCGCTTTGTTTACCACACCTAATCGAGCTATTTATCTTTATTGTGTTAGGGCCTGCATGTATGTTTGCTAAAATTAATACACATTTAAAGCCCTGTGCAGAGTGCGGCTTTACCAGATGCATAATTGATTTTAAAGTGAATCTGAACTGTTGGGCCATAAAAAAGGGCATTAGTATGCATATTAATACATGGGCCCTGAGGCTTTGCGGCAGCTAGTGGGGCCAGATACAGCCTTTATTTACTGAGGTATACACCGAGAGATATGGTGAGAGCGGCAGCTAGTGGGGCCAGATACAGCCTTTATTTACCGAGGTATACACCGAGAGATATGGTGAGAGCGGCAGCTAGTGGGGCCAGATACAGCCTTTATTTACTGAGGTATACACCGAGAGATATGGTGAGAGCGGCAGCTAGTGGGGCCAGATACAGCCTTTATTTACTGAGGTATACACCGAGAGATATGGTGAGAGCGGCAGCTAGTGGGGCCAGATACAGCCTTTATTTACTGAGGTATACACCGAGAGATATGGTGAGAGCGGCAGCTAGTGGGGCCAGATACAGCCTTTATTTACTGAGGTATACACCGAGAGATATGGTGAGAGCGGCAGCTAGTGGGGCCAGATACAGCCTTTATTTACTGAGGTATACACCGAGAGATATGGTGAGAGCGGCAGCTAGTGGGGCCAGATACAGCCTTTATTTACTGAGGTATACACCGAGAGATATGGTGAGAGCGGCAGCTAGTGGGGCCAGATACAGCCTTTATTTACTGAGGTATACACCGAGAGATATGGTGAGAGGAAGACGGGACAGACGGAGGAGAGGAGCCAGAAAATATGTCAGACCAATCACTTCCTATCTCTGTGTGTGTGTGTGTGTGTGTGTGTGTGTGTGTGTGTGTGGTGTGTGTGTGTGGTGTTGGTGTGTGTGTGTGTGTGTGTGTGTGTGTGTGTGGGTGTGTGTGGTGCGCGTGTGTGTGTGCGTGCATGTGTCGACGCACGGTCTTGTTGGCCACTGCCTATGCCTTGTCTCGACAGCCCCTCTCCCCTCGATCCCCCTGTTTCCATGTCTCCATCCCCATGTCTCGACAGCCCCTCTCCCTCCGATTACCCCTGTTTCCATGTTCCTCCCCATAAGTCTCGATGCAGCCCCTCTCCCCTCGATTCACCCCCTGTTTCCATGTCTCCATCCCCATGTCTCGACAGCCCCTCTCCCCTCGAATCCCCCTGTTTCCATGTCTCCATCCCCATGTCTCGACAGCCACCTCTTCCCCTCGAATTCCCCCTGTTTCCAATGTCTCCATCCCCATGTCTCGACAGCCCCTCTGGCCCCTCGATCCCCCTGTTCCATGTCTCCATCCCCATGTCTCGACAGCCCCTCTCCCCTCGATCCCCCCTTTTCCATGTCTCCATCACCATGTCTCGACAGCCCCCTCTCCCCTCGATCCCCCTGTTTCCATGTCTCCATCCCCATGTCTCGACAGCCCCTCTCCCCCCGCTCCCCCCTGTTTCCATGTCTCCATCCCCATGTCTCGACAGCCCCTCTCCCCTCGATCCCCGTTCCATGTCTCCATCCCCATGTCTCGACAGCCCCCTCTCCCCTCGATCCCCCTGTTTCCATGTCTCCAATCCCCTTGTCTCGACAGCCCCTCTCCCCTCCGATCCCACTGTTTCCATGTCTCCATCCCCATGTCTCGACAGCCCCTCTCCCCTCGATCCCCCTGTTTCCATGTCTCCATCCCCAGGTCTCGACAGCCCCTCTCCCTCGATCCCCCTGTTTCCATGTCTCCATCCCCATGTCTCGACAGCCCTCTCCCCTCGATCCCCCTGTTTCCATGTCTCCATCCCCATGTCTCGACAGCCCCTCCCTCGATCCTGTTCCATGTCTCCATCCCCATGTCTCGACAGCCCCTCTCCCTCGATCCCCTGTTTCCATGTCTCCATCCCCTGTCTCGACAGCCCCTCTCCCTCGATCCCCCTGTTCCATGTCTCCATCCCCATGTCTCGACAGCCCTCTCCCCTCGATCCCCCTGTTCCATTCTCCATCCCATGTCGACAGCCCTCTCCCTCGATCCCCCGTTTCCATGTCCATCCCCATGTCTCGACAGCCCCTCTCCCCTCGATCCCCCTGTTTCCATGTCTCCATCCCCATGTCTCGACAGCCCCTCTCCCCTCGATCCCCCTGTTTCCATGTCTCCATCCCCATGTCTCGACAGAGCCCCTCTCCCCTCGATCCCCCTGTTTCAATGTCTCCATCCCCTTGTCTCGACAGCCCCTCTCCCCTCGATCCCCTGTTATCCATGTCTCCATCCCCCATGTCTCGACAGGCCCCTCTCCCCTCGATCCCCCTGTTTCCATGTCTCCATCCCCATGTCTCGACCAGCCCCTCTCCCCTCAGATCCCCCTGTTTCCATGTCTCCATCCCCATGTCTACGACAGCCCCCCTCTCCCCTCGATCCCCCTGTTTCCATGTCTCCATCCCATGTCCTCGACAGCCCCTCTCCCCTCGATCCCCTGTTTCCAGTCTCCTCCCCATGTCTCGACAGGCCCCTCTCCCCTCGATCCCCTGTTTCCAGTCTCCATCCCATGTTCTCGACAGCCCCTCTCCCCCGATCCCCCTGTTTCCATGTCTCCATCCCCCATGTCTCGACAGCCCCTCTCCCCTCGATCCCCCTGTTTCCATGTCTCCATCCCCATGTCTCGACCAGCCCTCTCCCCTCGATCCCCCCTGTTTCCATGTCTCCATCCCCTGTCTCGACCAGCCCCTCTCCCCTCGATCCCCCTGTTTCCATGTCTCCATCCCCATGTCTCGACAGCCCCTCTCCCCTCGATCCCCCTGTTTCCATGTCTCCATCCCCATGTCTCGACAGCCCTCTCCCCCCCCCCCCCCCCCCCCTTTTGGACTCCCCCTGTTTCCATGGTCTCCATCCATGTCTCCGACAGCCCCTCTCCCTCGATCCCCCTGTTTCCAGTCTCCATCCCCATGTCTCGACAGCCCTCTCCCCTCGATCCCCCTGTTTCCATGTCTCCATCCCATGTCTCGACAGCCCCTATCCCTCGATCCCCCTGTTTCCATGTCTCCATCCCATGTCTCGACAGCCCCTCTCCCCTCGATCCCCCTGTTTCCATGTCTCCATCCCCAATGTCTCGACAGCCCCTCTCCCCTCGATCCCCATGTTCCATGTCTCCATCCCCATGTCTCGACAGCACCCTCTCCCCTCGATCCCCCCCTGTTTCAATGTCTCCATCCCCATGTCTCGACAGCCCCTCTCCCACGTCCCCCTGTTTCCATGTCTCCTCCCCATGTCTCGACAGCCCCTCTCCCCTCGATCCCCCTGTTTCCATGTCTCCATCCCCATGTCTCGACAGCCCCTCTCCCCTCGAATCCCCCTGTTTCCATGTCTCCATCCCCATGTCTCGCACAGCCCCCTCTCCCCTCGATCCCCCTGTTTCCATGTCTCCATCCCCAGTCTCGACAGCCCCTCTCCCCTCGATCCCCATGTTTCCATGTCTCCATCCCCATGTCTCGACGGCCCTCTCCCCTCGATCCCCCTGTTTCCATGTCTCCATCCCCATGTCTCGACAGCCCCTCTCCCCTCGATCCCCCCTGTTTCCATGTCTCCATCCCCATGTCGCGACAGCCCCTCTCCCCTCGATCCCCCTGTTTCCATGTCTCCATCCCCATGTCTCGACAGCCCCTCTCCCCTCGATCCCCCTGTTTCCATGTCTCCAATCCCCATGTCTCGACAGCCCCTCTCCCCTCGATCCCCCTGTTTCCATGTCTCCATCCCATGTCTCGACAGCCCCTCTCCCCTCGATCCCCCCTGTTTCCATGTCTCCATCCCCATGTCTCGACCAGCCCCCCCTCCCCTCGATCCCCCTGTTTCCATGTCTCCATCCCCATGTCTCGACAGCCCCTCTCCCCTCGATCCCCCTGTTTCCATGTCTCCATCCCCATGTCTCGACAGCCCCTCTCCCCTCGATCCCCCTGTTTCCATGTCTCCATCCCCATGTCTCGACAGCCCCTCTCCCCTCGATCCCCCTGTTTCCCATGTCTCCATCCCCATGTCTCGACAAGCCCCTCTCCCCTCGATCCCCCTGTTTCCATGTCTCCATCCCATGTTCTCGACAGCCCCTCTCCCCTCGATCCCCCTGTTTCCATGTCTCCATCCCCATGTCTCGACAGCCCCTCTCCCTCGATCCCCCTGTTTCCATGTCTCCATCCCCATGTCTCGACAGCCCCTCTCCCCTCGATCCCCCTGTTTCCATGTCTCCATCCCCTTGTCTCGACAGCCCCTCTCCCCCTCGATCCCCCTGTTTCCATGTCTCCATCCCCCTGTCTCGACAGCCCCTCTCCCCTCGATCCCCCTGTTTCCATGTCTCCATCCCCTTGTCTCGACAGCCCCTCTCCCCTCGATCCCCCTGTTTCCATGTCTCCATCCCCATGTCTCGACAGCCCCTCTCCCCTCGATCCCCCTGTTTCCATGTCTCCATCCCCATGTCTCGACAGCCCCTCTCCCCTCGATCCCCCCTGTTTTCCATGTCTCCATCCCCATGTCTCGACAGCCCCTCTCCCCCTCGATCCCCCTGTTTCCATGTCCTCCATCCCCATGTCTCGACAGCCCCTCTCCCCTCGATCCCCCTGTTTCCATGTCTCCATCCCCATGTCTCGACAGCCCCTCTCCCCTCGATCCCCCTGTTTCCATGTCTCCATCCCCTTGTCTCGACAGCCCCTCTCCCCTCGATCCCCCTGTTTCCATGTCTCCATCCCCTCCTGTCTGGATGTCTTTGTCTAGCCTAGCTCCGCCTCCTGGAGGAAAGCAGAAGCACACTGTGATCCTCTCACCTGCTAGGCAGGGCAAAGTGCCGACACACACACACACACACACACACACACACACACAAACACACACACACACACACTCCTCTCATATCAGCCCAACTCTATTGTTGTGCAAAGACATTGTTTTTTCCACCTGGAAAAATGTCTGTGAGACAGGCTCCTATGTCTCTCAGTTCAACATTGTTGCTTTCCAATATGCACAACAAGGATGTGTTGCCTGAGGAGTAAATATGTGTTCATTTAAAGGGTGGAGTCTCTGTGTGTGTGTTTCATTATGCAGGCCTGTGTAGCTGTGTTCTAGTGTATTCATGTGGCTGTATAATTCATAGTAGCTTAACGTTTGCAGACAGCAGAGCCGAGGAGGAGAGAATTAGTGTATGTGTTAATGTGTACATCTGTATGTCTCTAGAAACAATGGAATATGACTGAGAGTGTGCATGAGTGCCTGCAAATCTGTGTGTTAATGAGTGCCTGCAAATGTGCGTGTTCTTGCAGACAACAGCAAGCACTGATAGGCTGAGTTGAGCACAGACCTTGAGGCTGCACGACAGTTAACGGCTGACAAAATGTCATGACCGCCACAGCCCTAGCTGGGCTGTTGTTTGTTTTGCTGACGAGGCATGGCTACCAGCAACACAGACACACACACACACACTCCAACCCCGAGGTGCTGGCTTGCCTCTGTGTTAATCTCACACTGTCAATAGAGCCCCACCAAACACACACATTCTCTTTCTCTGCAACCTCTTTACATGTCAGAGGAAAAGCCCATGTCATGTATATTTAGTCTCTGGCATTTACTCCTCTTTAAGAGGAGAAATAAACAGTGCATGGGTACTGACGTAGTACTGATGTAGTACTGATGTAGTACTGATGTAGTACTGACGTAGTACTGACGTAGTACTGATGTAGTACTGACGTAGTACTGACGCAGTACTGATGTAGTACTGACGTAGTACTGATGTAGTACTGACGTAGTTCTGATGTAGTACTGACGTAGCACTGACGTAGTACTGACGCTAGTTTAGAGGCCACGGTCTGTTAACAGCATTCCGCAGTTAAAAGAACTGCTCATTTAGCCCAGATCACAGTAAACAACACATCATTTGTAAGAATTAAGTTGCAATTGCTAGTCAAAAAGCTTCATAGACATCTTTAAATATCCACACAAATAAATGAATAGCTCACATTCAGTGTATGGCTACCAAACCTGGTCCACACAGTTCGAGGTAGAACCGATATCAGTGTAATGCATAGACAGATGTGTATATATACACATGTTGTCAGAAGCTCAGTTGTGATCAGTAAGTGCTCATTTCATAGAGTCCAGTATCTCTCTAGGCCAGTGAGAAGGAAACCAGGTCTGGATGGAGGAAATGAGGTCACTCAGCTTGAGCTGTATGACCTGTGTTTTCATTATAAATGTTATCGAGTCTAGTGTGTCAGAACCCCAGTAGGAACCACTATATTGCATTTACTTCCTTCTGTTTCTCTCTCTATGTTCTCTCTGTTTCTCTCTCTCTCTGTTCTCTATGTTTCTCTCATCTCTCTGTTTCTCTCTCTATGTTCTCTCTCTCTATCTGTTCTCTCTCTATGTTCTCTTGTTTCTGTTTTTCTGTTCTCTCTCTCTCCGTTCTCTTTTTCTCTCTCTCTCTGTTCTCTCTCATGTTCTATGTTTCTATCTCTCTGTTTCTCTCTCTCTGTTTCTCACTCTCTTGTTTCTCTCTCCTGTTCTCTGTTTCTCTCTGTTCTCTCTGTTTCTCTCTCTCTCTGTTTCTTACTATCTGTTTCTCTTCTCTCTGTTTCTCACTCTCTGTTTCTCACTCTCTGTTTCTCCTCTGTTTCTCTCTGTTTCTCTGTTTCTCTCTCTCTCTGTTTCTCTCTTCTCTCTCTGTTCTACTCTCTCTGTTTCTCCTCTCTCTCTGTTTCCTCTGTTCTCTCTGTTTTCTCTCTCTGTTCTCTCTGTTCTCTCTGTTTCTCTCTGTTTCCTCTGTTCTCTCTGTTTCCTCTGTTCTCTCTGTTTTCTCTCTCTGTTCTCTCTGTTTCTCTCTCTCTGTTTCTCTCTCTGTTCTCTCTCTAGCCTCTGTTCTCTCTCTCTCTGTTTCTCTACTCCTTGTTTCTCACTCTGTCTTCTTTTTTTTTTTCTCCCTCCTTGTTCTCTCTGTTTCTCTCCTCTCTTCTCTCTGTTTCTCACTACTGCTGTTTCTCTTCCAAACACACACAAGCCACACAACACACGCCACAAAATGTGCAAGGTAAACTGCTGTTGTTGTTTGTGAGCAGCGAGTAGGGCACTTGTAGCAGGATTTTTTAAACACCAGCTCATCTGCCTTCAAGTGTCCAATGAGACCCAGTTGGCCTGATTGACTAGCTCCTGTTCTCCAATCTAGGCAACCATACCAGAAGCAGCATGTGTGTTGGGTCCCATCCCACTTTATTTCCCTCTTATCTTTCCACACTGTGGACCAGGATGTGCTCCAACGGATCCAACATGGCAAACACTGCTGATGTGGTGTTTTTTAACACCACACAAACACACACACACACACACAACACACACACACACACACAACACACACACACAACACACACACACACGTCCTTGAAACAGTCACGGCTCTATCGGAAGCTATGAAATAGGAGACTTGGGGAGCTAAAGGAGCACTTCTGAACTATCATCATTAAAAATTTCTGCCTCAGCAAAGATGGCACAACTTAACATATTCCAAGTATATTCCCAAATAGCAGACTCAAATAGCAGTTTCTTTTTTGCCACTTTTGGAGTGACTTTTTACAATCAGGCCATCGTATTTCCTCTTGCCTGTTCCGTCTGTGGTATCTCAGCGGGTATTACGGCCCGCCCAGCGCACCAAGGTAGCCTCACACCTCAGAAAGACTCTCTAATCCATAATGTCTTTACACAAATCTCATCCACTCATTGTCTTGCAGCGCCGTGTGGTTCATGATCGATTAGCCGGGGCTCTAGTAGAAAGGTTATCCATCAATGACAGTGTAGAGGTGACAAAAAACCTGGACAGATCCAGACATCCTGTTGCCATGTAACCCTGGGAACCGACGAGGGGTCGTCTGGGAGCCTCTGGGGAGGAAGAGGACTCTGGCAGGCTGGGGAGGAGGAGGCTGGAGATCATGACATGCTAGGGAGGAGGAGGCTGGAGGTCATGACATGCTGGGGAGGAGGAGGCTGGAGATCATGACATGCTGGGGAGGAGGAGGCTGGAGAGCATGACATGCTGGGGAGGAGGAGGCTGGAGATCATGACAGGCTGGGGAGGAGGAGGCTGGAGATCATGACATGCTGGGGAGGAGGAGGCTGGAGATCATGACATGCTGGGGAGGAGGAGGCTGGAGATCATGACAGGCTGGGGAGGAGGAGGCTGGAGATCATGACAGGCTGGGGAGGAGGAGGCTGGAGATCATGACAGGCTGGGGAGGAGGAGGCTGGAGATCATGACATGCTGGGGAGGAGGAGGCTGGAGATCATGACAGGCTGGGGAGGAGGAGGCTGGAGATCATGACAGGCTGGGGAGGAGGAGGGGGAGAGCATGACAGGCTGGGGAGGAGGAGGCTGAAGAGCATGACATGCGGGGGAGGAGGAGGCTGGAGATCATGACATGCGGGGGAGGAGGCTGGAGAGCATGACATGCTGGGGAGGAGGAGGCTGGAGATCATGACAGGCTGGGGAGGAGGAGGCTGGAGATCATGACAGGCTGGGGAGGAGGAGGCTGGAGATCATGACAGGCTGGGGAGGAGGAGGCTGGAGAGCATGACAGGCTGGGGAGGAGGCTGGAGAGCATGACATGCTGAGACTGGGACACTTCTGATGCTCATTAGGTCAAACTGAGCCTCATGACTATGCTATCTAGCACCAGCAGCAGGCCTGTGTGTGTGGTGTGTGTGTGTGTGTGTGTGTGTGTGTGTGTGTGTGTGTGTGTGTGTGTGTGTGTGTGTGTATATATAAAGTGATGGGAGGCCAAGATGGTTTAACACAACTCCCGATTGTCCTTCTTCTCCTAGGTTACCCAAACATTGTAGCAACGTATGGCCGTGGATACACTGGTTTTGCCCCGAGTTACAGCTACCAATTCCCTGGTAAGTTCCATTTGTTAGGCACTGTGTGCTTCTCTGCCTGCCTGCTGGGGTGAGGTAATGGACCCCCTGTTGGCTCACAAACACACATCACCCTGCCTCCCTCCTCACTCACACACACACACACACACACCACACACACACCACACACACACACACACACACACCACACTGTTCTCTGTCTGATCTCAGCTGGGTTCCTGAAGATGATTATGTTATTGTAATGCCATGTCACTCTCTGTAACCCAAATGGCTTCAGTAAGGGATGAATTCCTTCCTGGCACCCACTCTCACTCACCGCATCTTCACTCTGCCAGTATTATACTGTGGAAAAATCCAATCCGCCAAATGTGATTTGATAAGGTAACATTATGCAATTATGTCACCATTCACTCTCCTCTAAAGACCTCTACAATGGGAAATGTCAGAGCTTGATTTCACGCCTTATTTCAACATGTTATGAGTGACCTGTGTCCTCGCTGCCGCCTGGCATCAGTATACCCAGCTTGGAATGTTGCCAGGAGGGAGAGAGAGTGACTGTCACCATGCTAGGGACTGCCATGACGAGATTCTCCCCGATTATCCAGCCCGCAGGGAATTCATATACACATATACAGGAGGGGCATTCATATACAGGAGGGGCATATATACACATATACAGGAGGGGACCTAGCAGTGCTTCAGTGAGTAGTTGTTTTTCTTGTGGATGGTCAATTGAATAATTGGAACCTACAGTGTCTTTCAAATAGGAGTCAGATAATGTTTATTTAGATATGAAACACCAGTGTACTCTAGTAATGATGACAATGTAGGGGATTTGCTTTTTTATTGGTGATTTAACTTCAATTGACTGAAATGTTACATTTTGTTTGCAGTCTGTGGCTGTTGTTCTTGGGGGCTTAGCCCCATGCTCATAAAAAGATACAAGAACCCACTGCATCTGTGAGCAGTGTCAAACGTCTGTTGAGTGTGGAGTGGAGAACATCAGTACAGTATTTCAGCAGGTTGTTGTCTCTATAGTCAAGCATCTCGGTGTACTCCCCAGCGGCAGTGTGAATACATGTCATATGGAGTCGCAAACAAATGTCCAAATTCAGAAGGAATTACCGAAACAGATGAATAAAGGGAATGAATAATGAATGGGTGTAAATTGGTGAGGTTCTGGAGAAATCATCCAGCGCTGTTACTATACCAGGGGAAAGGGATTCAAACAAAGGTTGTCAAACTCATTTTCCCTGGGGGATGCTTCGGTCTTCAACCAGGTCCGGAGGGCTGCACTGAAAATGTCTTATATTTAGACCAGGTCCGGAGGGCTGCACTGAAAATGTCTATATTTAGACCAGGTCCGGAGGGCTGCACGGAAAATGCCTTATATTTAGACCAGGTCGGAGGGCTGCACTGAAAATGTCTTATATTTAGACCAGGTCCGGAGGGCTGCACTGAAAATGTCTTATATTTAGACCAGGTCCGGAGGGCTGCACGGAAATGCCTTATATTTAGACCAGGTCCGGAGGGCTGCACTGAAAATGTCTTATATTTAGACCAGGTCGGAGGGCTGCACTGAAAATGTCTTATATTTAGACCAGGTCCGGAGGGCTGCACGGAAAATGCCTTATATTTAGACCAGGTCCGGAGGGCTGCACTGAAAATGCATTTTCAGTGCATTTATTTTTGCAAATTTTGACGCAGACTAAATATAAGTGCAGCCCTCCGGACCTGGTCTAAATATAAGCATTTTCAGTGCAGCCCTCCGGACCTGGTCTAAATATAAGACATTTTCAGTGCAGCCCTCCGGACTGGTCTAAATATAAGACATTTTCAGTGCAGCCCCGGACCTGGTCTAAATATAAGACATTTCAGTGCAGCCCTCCGGACCTGGTCTAAATATAAGACATTTTCAGTGCAGCCCTCCGGACCGTCTAAATATAAGACATTTCAGTGCAGCCCTCCGGACCTGGTCTAAATATAAGACATTTTCAGTGCAGCCTCGGACCTGGTCTAAATATAAGACATTTTCAGTGCAGCCGGACACTGGTCTAATATAAGGCATTTTCAGTGCAGCCCTCCGGACCTGGTCTAAATATAAGACATTTCAGTGCAGCCCTCCGGACCTGGTCTAATATAAGACTTTCAGTGCAGCCCTCCGGACCTGGTCTAAATATAAGACATTTTCAGTGCAGCCCTCCGGACCTGGTCTAAATATAAGCATTTTCAGTGCAGCCCTCCGGACCTGGTCTAAATATAAGACATTTTCAGTG
The DNA here is from genome assembly GCF_901001165.1 of Salmo trutta. NCBI lineage: Eukaryota > Metazoa > Chordata > Actinopteri > Salmoniformes > Salmonidae > Salmo > Salmo trutta. The sequence goes on from NC_042969.1 coordinate 72,773,369, forward strand.
CAGCCCTCCGGACCTGGACTAAATATAAGACATTTCAGTGCAGCCCTCCGGACCTGGTCTAAATATAAGACATTTCAGTGCAGCCCTCCGGACCTGGTCATAAGACATTTCAGTGCAGCCCTCCGGACCTGGTCTAAATATAAGA